>NW_026600233.1:554762-567262 GCF_029448725.1 Salvelinus fontinalis
GAGTGAAACATGTTCAGCAGAGATAAAGAGTAAAGAGATGGTGGAATGGACAGTGGAGTGAAACATGTTCAGCAGAGATAAAGAGTAAAGAGATGGTGGAATGGACAGTGGAGTGAAACATGTTCAGCAGAGATAAAGAGTAAAGAGATGGTGGAATGGACAGTGGAGTGAAACATGTTCAGCAGAGATAAAGAGTAAAGAGATGGTGGAATGGACAGTGGAGTGAAACATGTTCAGCAGAGATAAAGAGTAAAGAGATGGTGAAATGGACAGTGGAGTGAAACATGTTCAGCAGAGATAAAGAGTAAAGAGATGGTGAAATGGACAGTGGAGTGGGGAAGTACAGGTTATTCAGTGTTCAATCTCCTTCTCACCGTTCTGTTATGTGTTTGGCTGTTTGTCTCCTTAGTCGGGACGAATAGATTTCCCTTCATAGATCTCTGATGTTTTCATTTATGACAGTGAAAGGCAGGGTGATTGGTGTCTGTACTGTAGGGGTCAGTTAGTAATGTAGTTTTTGACAGTGGAAGGCAGGGTGATTGGTGTCTGTACTGTAGGGGTCAGTTAGTAAATGTAGTTTATGACAGTGAAAGGCAGGGTGATTGGTGTCTGTACTGTAGGAGTCAGTTAGTAATGTAGTATATGACAGTGACAGGCAGGGTGATTGGTGTCTGTACTGTAGGGGTCAGTTAGTAATGTAGTTTATGACAGTGAAAGGCAGGGTGATTGGTGTCTGTACTGTAGGAGTCAGTTAGTAATGTAGTTTATGACATTGAAAGGCAGGGTGATTGGTGTCTGTACTGTAGGAGTCAGTTAGTAATGTAGTTTATGACAGTAAAAGGCAGGGTGATTGGTGTCTGTACTGTAGGAGTCAGTTAGTAATGTAGTTTATGACAGTGAAAGGCAGGGTGATTGGTGTCTGTACTGTAGGAGTCAGTTAGTAATGTAGTATATGACAGTGACAGGCAGGGTGATTGGTGTCTGTACTGTAGGGGTCAGTTAGTAATGTAGTTTATGACAGTGAAAGGCAGGGTGATTGGTGTCTGTACTGTAGGAGTCAGTTAGTAATGTAGTTTATGACAGTGAAAGGCAGGGTGATTGGTGTCTGTACTGTAGGAGTCAGTTAGTAATGTAGTTTATGACATTGAAAGGCAGGGTGATTGGTGTCTGTACTGTAGGAGTCAGTTAGTAATGTAGTTTATGACAGTGAAATGCAGGGCGATTAATGATGTTCGAAAAAGTTAATTAGCATCAAAGTAGTTATTATGCAAGACTACAACTCCCTGCAAGCTCCTGCTTGTCATCTCTAGCTGACACCTTTGCTGACAGGTTTCGTGTCAATTTAAAACTTGCACAAGACAGTTCACAGCACGGTCTATTTAAAGAAATGTAGACAACTCCACAGTGTCCTCCTGTAGTTATCAGTGTATACAGCCAGGGGTGTAGTAGACAGTTCCTACTGCTAGTTTAAGACCGGAGCCTGTTAGCTACTATTCCAACTCAGTATTCTGTATATAGATCAGTGTGTGCAGCCAGGGCTGTAGTAGACAGTTCCTACTGCTAGTTTAAGACCGGAGCCTGTTAGCTACTATTCCAACTCAGTATTCTGTATATAGATCAGTGTGTGCAGCCAGGGCTGTAGTAGACAGTTCCTACTGCTAGTTTAAGACCGGAGCCTGTTAGCTACTATTCCAACTCAGTATTCTGTATATAGATCAGTGTGTGCAGCCAGGGCTGTAGTAGACAGTTCCTACTGCTAGTTTAAGACCGGAGCCTGTTAGCTACTATTCCAACTCAGTATTCTGTATATAGATCAGTGTGTGCAGCCAGGGCTGTAGTAGACAGTTCCTACTGCTAGTTTAAGACCGGAGCCTGTTAGCTACTATTCCAACTCAGTATTCTGTATATAGATCAGTGTGTGCAGCCAGGGCTGGTCGTAGACAGTTCCTACTGCTAGTTTAAGACCGGAGCCTGTTAGCTACTATTCCAACTCAGTATCCTGTACATAGATCAGTGTGTGCAGCCAGGGCTGGTCGTAGACAGTTCCTACTGATAGTTTAAGACCGGAGCCTGTTAGCTACTATTCCAACTCAGTATCCTGTATAAATATCAGTGTGTGCAGCCAGGGCTGGTTGTAGACTGTTAGTAAAACTATTTTAAGACAGTGAGAGACACTGATAGCCAGGGGGTTAGGCTCTTCCTGTAGGTGTCAGTTCTATAGCCAGTCAATGCTAGTTTCTAACAGTGTCATGTCCTGACATACAGCCCAGACCAGGGTTAGGCTCTTCCTGTAGGTGTCAGTTCTATAGCCAGTCAATGGTAGTTTCTAACAGTGTCATGTCCTGACATACAGCCCAGACCAGGGTTAGGCTCTTCCTGTAGGTGTCAGTTCTATAGCCAGGCAATGCTAGTTTCTAACAGTGTCATGTCCTGACATACAGCCCAGACCAGGGTTAGGCTCTTCCTGTGGGTGTCAGTTCTATAGCCCGTCAATGCTAGTTTCTAACAGTGTCATGTCCTGACATAAAGCCCAGACCAGGGTTAGGCTCTTCCTGTGGGTGTCAGTTCTATAGCCAGTCAATGCTAGTTTCTAACAGTGTCATGTCCTGACATACAGCCCAGACCAGGGTTAGGCTCTTCCTGTAGGTGTCAGTTCTATAGCCCGTCAATGGTAGTTTCTAACAGTGTCATGTCCTGACATACAGTCCAGACCAGGGTTAGGCTCTTCCCGTGTGTTGGTTCTGTCCACCGGTCTCTCTCCGGTCGGTCGGAGCATTAATATGCCGGGGCATGCTGCGGCTGGGCAGACTGGCTGGCTGTGTTGACATGGCGACAGCCCTGGTCCTAATTGTCCAGGAGTCTGTTTAATATGCCCTGATCAGGGCTCGGCTGACAGAAACACACTGTGTGTGTGTGTGTGTGTGTGTGTGTGTGTGTGTGTGTGTGTGTGTGTGTGTGTGTGTGTGTGTGTGTGTGTGTGTGTGTGTGTGTGTGTGTGTGTGTGTGTGTGTATTGGCGTGCATTTGATGTGTCTGTGTGTACACAAATACACAAACACACACACAGCTACACTGCTATAGTACGAGGTATGTGGTGTGTGTGTGTGTGTGTGTGCTAGCCTTAGCAGACGTGTGATTTTCTGCTATAGTCTATCAGTGTTTATGGATATAGGAATGACCTCTATCCACAAGTATCCTCTACAGGAATGTCCTCTACCCACTAGTATCTCCTTTAGGAATGTCCTCTACCCACTAGAATCTCCTACAGGAATGTCCTCTACCCACTAGTATCTCCTACAGGAATGTCCTCTACCCACTAGTATCTCCTACAGGAATGTCCTCTACCCACTAGTATCTCCTATAGGAATGTCCTCTACCAACTAGTATCTCCTATAGGAATGTCCTCTACCCACTAGTATCTCCTATAGGAATGTCCTGTACCCACTAGTATCTCCTATAGGAATGTCCTCTACCCACTAGTATCTCCTATAGAAATGTCCTCTACCCACTAGTATCTCCTACAGGAATGTCCTCTACCCACTAGTATCTCCTACAGGAATGTCCTCTACCCACTAGTATCTCCTACAGGAATGTCCTCTACCCACTAGTATCTCCTACAGGAATGTCCTCTACCCACTAGTATCTCCTACAGGAATGTCCTCTACCCACTAGTATATCCTACAGGAATGTCCTCTACCCACTAGTATCTCCTACAGGAATGTCCTCTACCCACTAGTATCTCCTACAGGAATGTCCTCTACCCACTAGTATCTCCTATAGGAATGTCCTCTACCCACTAGTATCTCCTACAGGAATGTCCTCTACCCACTAGTATCTCCTACAGGAATGTCCTCTACCCACTAGTATCTCCTACAGGAATGTCCTCTACCCACTAGTATATCCTACAGGAATGTCCTCTACCCACTAGTATCTCCTACAGGAATGTCCTCTACCCACTAGTATCTCCTACAGGAATGTCCTCTACCCACTAGTATCTCCTACAGGAATGTCCTCTACCCACTAGTATCTCCTACAGGAATGTCCTCTACCCACTAGTATCTCCTACAGGAATGTCCTTTATCCACTAGTATCTCCTACAGGAATGTCCTCTATCCACTAGTATCTCCTACAGGAATGTCCTCCAGCCACTAGTATCTCCTACAGGAATGTCCTCTACCCACTAGTATCTCCTACAGGAGTAATGTGGATCACACATCATTCAAACCTTTGTCCTGAGGGTAATATAGACTGTCATAATAATCCCACAGCAGATTTCATAAACAATCATCCTTTGTGAGTGAGTGAGTGTGTATGTGTGTGTGTGTGTGTGTGTGTGTGTGTGTGTGTGTGTGTGTGTGTGTGTGTGTGTGTGTGTGTGTGTGTGTGTGTGTGTGTGTGTGTGTGTGTGTGTGTGTGTGTGTGTGTGTGTGTGTGTCTTTGTGTGTGTGTGTGTGTGCCTTTGTCTACATTTGTATGTGTGTGTGACTACATGTGTGTGTTTGTGTGTGTGTCTGTCTGTGTAGAGCCATCACCCTGGACAACACTCTGGTCATCCTGTCCAGCGTGGCTCCTGATGCTGGACGGTACTACACCCAGGCTGTCAACGACAAGAACGGAGAGAACAAAACCAGCCATCTTGTCCTACTGACTGTGGAGAGTAAGTAGAGAGGATACACACACACACACACACACACACACACACAGACACGTAGACACACACACACACACACACAGACACGTAGACACACACATACACACACACACACACATACACGCAAACACACACACACACACACATACACGCAAACACACACACACACTCACATACACTCACACAAACATACACACAAACACACTCACATACACTCACACAAACATACACACACACACACACAGACACGTAGACACACACACAAACACACTTACAGACACACACACTCACAAACAGACACACACACCTTCCCATACGGTAGCAGCAGGTTGTGTTGAAGGCAGATATAACCGTGGTGTTCCTGTTGGGAGGACGTTTCTCTGTGTTCTACATGGGTTCATCCAACAGGTGTTTTATATTGAGCTGACAGACACAGCTACACTGACCTCTAGTGGCTGTCTGTCTAACTGTCACCTCCCCTGTCATTCCTGTTACACTCCTAAAGGCTTCTTCGTGAAGGGATACGGTTCTTCCAAGAACCGTTCTGATCTGAAGAACTCTTTTTGGAAGACTAGGGTTCTTTGTAAGGCGAAGGGTTCTATCTAGAACCTTTAAGATCCTAAGAACTGTTTTTGGAGACTAGGGTTCTTTGTAAGGCGAAGGGTTCTATCTAGAACCTTTTACATCCTAAGAACTGTTTTTGGAAGAAAGAGAAAGAGTTATTTGATGATTCTTTTGAAGGCGAGAAGGATCCTACATAGCACCATATATAATATTTCTCAGCATGCTATATTGCAAGGAGATTTTCAGATTTTTCTTTTACTGTAATATTTATGTTTTTGCATGTACATTGATTGGTTGGTTAATTTAATGCTACACAAAGATACAAAACATAGAGTTTTCCTGCTTAGATGATTGAGGTAGTCAATCTTCCCTAACCTGGCAGTCATTCTGAATGCAAGTTGTGGGTGATTATCAATTACACTTTTTGGGTATCCTATCTCTGTCTGGATTCCAATAGGAATTACACATCACTTTGCAAGCCAGCATAATGTGACTTGCAGGCCTGATGTGGCCTGTAAACCAGGAGTTTACTAATGCCACTCTGTTAGGGTATAACTATGCCCTCTGTGAAAGGCCTTATGGTCTATGTAATGTATTGTCGTATATAATTACATTTTAAAGGATAATAAGGCTGGTGAAACCGTTCAAAGAGGGTTCTAGGAAGAACCCTCCAAAGTTAAAATGGTTCTTGGTAGAACCATATACAGGGGGTTCTATAAAGAACCTTAAATAAAGGGTTCTAGATAGAGCCCTCTGCAAAGGGTTCTATCAAAGGTTTCCTCTATGGGGACTAGCTGCACACCCTGTATGGTTCTACTTAGCACCTTTGTTTCTCAGAGTGCAGCCTGTGTGACAGAGGGGTTGTAACACCACATTCCCCTGATGATGGATAACCATATCTGAGACCTGAGGACTCAGGGTTTGAATCCCAGTCGGTCTAGAGTTTCCCTAAAGTTAGAAGCTGGTGCCAGGGGAGGGCTAGGGTCCGGCTTTGGCCCGGCCCAACAGCACACCTGCCTGGCTGCAGTGTGGAGCTGGGTGGTGCTGCGGTCCTCCCTGGCTGCAGTGTGGAGCTGGGTGGTGCTAGAGTTCTCCCTGGCTGCAGTGTGGAGCTGGGTGGTCATAGAGTCCTGCCTGGCTGCAGTGTGGAGCTGGGTGGTGCTAGAGTCCTGCCTGGCTGCAGTGTGGAGCTGGGTGGTGCTAGAGTCCTGCCTGGCTGCAGTGTGGAGCTGGGTGGTGCTAGAGTCCTGCCTGGCTGCAGTGTGGAGCTGGGTGGTGCTAGAGTCCTCCCTGGCTGTAGTATGGAGCTGGGTGGTGCTAGAGTCCTGCCTGGCTGCAGTGTGAAGCTGGGTGGTGCTAGAGTCCTGCCTGGCTGCAGTGTGGAGCTGGGTGGTCCTAGAGTCCTCCCTGGCTGCAGTGTGGAGCTGGGTGGTGCTACGGTCCTCCCTGGCTGCAGTATGGAGCTGGGTGGTGCTACGGTCCTCCCTGGCTGCAGTATGGAGCTGGGTGGTGCTACGGTCCTCCCTGGCTGCAGTGTGGAGCTGGGTGGTGCTACGGTCCTCCCTGGCTGCAGTATGGAGCTGGGTGGTGCTACGGTCCTCCCTGGCTGCAGTGTGGAGCTGGGTGGTGCTAGAGTTCTCCCTGGCTGCAGTGTGGAGCTGGGTGGTCATAGAGTCCTGCCTGGCTGCAGTGTGGAGCTGGGTGGTGCTAGAGTCCTGCCTGGCTGCAGTGTGGAGCTGGGTGGTGCTAGAGTCCTGCCTGGCTGCAGTGTGGAGCTGGGTGGTGCTAGAGTCCTGCCTGGCTGCAGTGTGGAGCTGGGTGGTGCTAGAGTCCTCCCTGGCTGTAGTATGGAGCTGGGTGGTGCTAGAGTCCTGCCTGGCTGCAGTGTGAAGCTGGGTGGTGCTAGAGTCCTGCCTGGCTGCAGTGTGGAGCTGGGTGGTCCTAGAGTCCTCCCTGGCTGCAGTGTGGAGCTGGGTGGTGCTACGGTCCTCCCTGGCTGCAGTATGGAGCTGGGTGGTGCTACGGTCCTCCCTGGCTGCAGTATGGAGCTGGGTGGTGCTACGGTCCTCCCTGGCTGCAGTGTGGAGCTGGGTGGTGCTACGGTCCTCCCTGGCTGCAGTATGGAGCTGGGTGGTGCTACGGTCCTCCCTGGCTGCAGTATGGAGCTGGGTGGTGCTACGGTCCTCCCTGGCTGCAGTATGGAGCTGGGTGGTGCTAGAGTCCTCCCTGGCTGCAGTGTGGAGCTGGGTGGTGCTACGGTCCTCCCTGGCTGCAGTATGGAGCTGGGTGGTGCTACGGTCCTCCCTGGCTGCAGTGTGGAGCTGGGTGGTGCTGCGGTCCTCCCTGGCTGCAGTGTGGAGCTGGCTGGTGCTAGAGTCCTGCCTGGCTGCAGTGTGGAGCTGGGTGGTGCTAGAGTCCTCCCTGGCTGCAGTGTGGAGCTGGGTGATGCTAGAGTCCTGCCTGGCTGCAGTGTGGAGCTGGGTGGTGCTGCGGACCTCCCTGGCTGCAGTATGGAGTTGGGTGGTGCTAGAGTCCTCCCTGGCTGCAGTGTGGAGTTGGGTGGTGCTAGAGTCCTCCTTGGCTGCAGTATAGAGTTGGGTGGTGCTAGAGTCCTCCCTGGCTGCAGTGTGGAGTTGGGTGGTGCTAGAGTCCTCCCTGGCTGCAGTATGGAGCTGGGTGGTGCTGCGGTCCTCCCTGGCTGCAGTGTGGAGCTGGGTGGTGCTACGGTCCTGCCTGGCTGCAGTGTGGAGCTGGGTGGTGCTACGGTCCTCCCTGGCTGCAGTGTGGAGCTGGGTGGTGCTACGGTCCTGCCTGGCTGCAGTGTGGAGCTGGGTGGTGCTACGGTCCTCCCTGGCTGCAGTATGGAGCTGGGTGGTGCTACGATCCTCCCTGGCTGCAGTATGGAGCTGGGTGGTGCTACGGTCCTCCCTGGCTGCAGTGTGGAGCTGGGTAGTGCTGCGGTCCTCCCTGGCTGCGGTGTGGAGCTGGGTGGTGCTACAGTCCTCCCTGGCTGCAGTGTGGAGCTGGGTGGTGCTACGGTCCTCCCTGGCTGCAGTGTGGAGCTGGGTGGTGCTGCGGTCCTCCCTGGCTGCAGTGTGGAGCTGGGTGGTGCTAGAGTCCTGCCTGGCTGCAGTGTGGAGCTGGGTGGTGCTAGAGTCCTGCCTGGCTGCAGTGTGGAGCTGGGTGGTGCTAGAGTCCTGCCTGGCTGCAGTGTGGAGCTGGGTGGTGCTAGAGTCCTGCCTGGCTGCAGTGTGGAGCTGGGTGGTGCTAGAGTCCTCCCTGGCTGTAGTATGGAGCTGGGTGGTGCTAGAGTCCTGTCTGGCTGCAGTGTGAAGCTGGGTGGTGCTAGAGTCCTGCCTGGCTGCAGTGTGGAGCTGGGTGGTCCTAGAGTCCTCCCTGGCTGCAGTGTGGAGCTGGGTGGTGCTACGGTCCTCCCTGGCTGCAGTATGGAGCTGGGTGGTGCTACGGTCCTCCCTGGCTGCAGTATGGAGCTGGGTGGTGCTAGAGTCCTGCCTGGCTGCAGTGTGGAGCTGGGTGGTGCTAGAGTCCTCCCTGGCTGCAGTGTGGAGCTGGGTGATGCTAGAGTCCTGCCTGGCTGCAGTGTGGAGCTGGGTGGTGCTGCGGACCTCCCTGGCTGCAGTATGGAGCTGGGTGGTGCTAGAGTCCTCCCTGGCTGCAGTATGGAGTTGGGTGGTGCTACGGTCCTCCCTGGCTGCAGTGTGGAGTTGGGTGGTGCTACGGTCCTCCCTGGCTGCAGTATGGAGCTGGGTGGTGCTGCGGACCTCCCTGGCTGCAGTATGGAGCTGGGTGGTGCTAGAGTCCTCCCTGGCTGCAGTATGGAGCTGGGTGGTGCTAGAGTCCTCCCTGGCTGCAGTGTGGAGCTGGGTGGTGCTGCCGTCCTCCCTGGCTGCAGTGTGGAACTGGGTGATGCTAGAGTTCTCCCTGGCTGCAGTGTGGAGCTGGGTGGTGCTACGGTCCTCCATGGCTGCAGTGTGGAGCTGGGTGGTGCTACGGTCCTCCCTGGCTGCAGTGTGGAGCTGGGTGGTGCTGCGGTTCTCCCTGGCTGCAGTATGGAGCTGGGTGGTGCTAGAGTCCTGCCTGGCTGCAGTATGGAGCTGGGTGGTGCTAGAGTCCTGCCTGGCTGCAGTGTGGAGCTGGGTGGTGCTACGGTCCTCCCTGGCTGCAGTGTGGAGCAGGGTGGTGCTAGAGTCCTCCCTGGCTACAGTATGTAGCTGGGTGGTGCTAGAGTCCTCCCTGGCTGCAGTGTGGAGCTGGGTGGTGCTAGAGTCCTCCCTGGCTGCAGTATGGAGCTGGGTGGTGCTTACGGTCCTCCCTGGCTGCAGTGTGGAGCTGGGTGGTGCTAGAGTCCTCCCTGGCTGCAGTGTGGAGCTGGGTGGTGCTACGGTCCTCCCTGGCTGCAGTGTGGAGCTGGGTGGTGCTAGAGTCCTCCCTGGCTGCAGTGTGGAGCTGGGTGGTGCTGCGGTCCTCCCTGGCTGCAGTGTGGAGCTGGGTGGTGCTAGAGTCCTCCCTGGCTGCAGTGTGGAGCTGGGTGGTGCTAGAGTCCTCCCTGGCTGCAGTGTGGAGCTGGGTGGTGCTAGAGTCCTCCCTTGCAGCAGTATGGAGCTGGTGCTGGTGCTGCGGTTCCTGGTCCATCTGACTGGCTGATTTAACCAGCCTATAAATGAGCTCTGTATTTTAATGGCCCCTAACCGAAGCAGATTTATGAAAAGACACTGAGACAGTCTGTATGTGTTACTGATACCAAACACAGGGCCTGGGATCACACGCAGAACCCCCCCTGGAGGCAGGGGGAAATGAGATGAGCTGGAGAGAGAGATCTCTGATTGAGGCCAGTGAATCGATGGTTGGTTGCAGGGCTGCAAGGCTCTGTGGAACAGGCTGAATGATGGCTCTGCATTTAATCACCTCCTGCTATGTTTGTCTCAATTAAACAATAGAATGGTTCCTGGTAGGGCTGGGAATTGCCAGGGACCTCACGGTATGATATCATCACCATACTTAGGTGCCGATACGATATGTATTATGATTCTCACGATTCTATATGTGTTGCGATTCGATAATGTGATTTCACTGCGGTTCGATGTTCCAAACATATTGCTCACCACATGTCTGCTGCAGAGAGACAAGAGAGAGACATGACACAATGAGTTTCTCTCAGTCTTGGCAATAAAAGTGGTGAAGGAAAATGGTCTCCCTATTTAAAAGGAAGATGGAGAACAAGCTATGTGTCACATTCTGACCTTTATTTTCTCTTGTTTTGTCTTTATTTAGTATGGTCAGGTCGTGAGTTGGGGTGGGCAGTCTATGTTATTTGTTTCTATGTTTAGGTTTGTTCAATTAGCCTGATATGGTTCTCAATCAGAGGCAGGTGTTTTGCATTGTCTCTGATTGGGAGCCATATTTAGGTTGCCTGTTTTCACTGTTGGTTTGTGGGTGTTTGTCTTCCGTGTCAGTGTTTGTCGCCACACGGTACTGTTTCGGTTTGTTCACATTTGTTATTTTGTTATTTGTGTAGTGTTCAGTTTATATTATTAAAACATGGACACTTACCACTCTGCGTATTGGTCCTCCGATCCTTCTCGCCTCTCCTCGTCAGATGAGGAGGAAGAGATAGACAGCCGTTACACTATGAAGAAAAAATACTAGAGTTTTGATGCAGGTACAGCAAACTACCGCAAAATTAATACTGCCATATTGTCAAAACGATACGATACGATGTATTGGCAAAATAATATCCGATATGTAACTGTACTGATTTTTTCCCGCACCGCTAGTTCCTAGCACCTTGGTCTACACATGCTAAGGCTGTGTTGGAGGGGAACACAGAGAGTCTATAGAGAGAGATAGAGGAGCTGGGGAACACAGAGAGTCTATAGAGAGAGATAGAGGAGGAGGGGAACAGAGAGACTATAAAGAGATAGAGGAGGAGGGTAACACAGAGAGACTAGAGAGAGATAGAGGAGGAGGGGAACACAGAGAGATTATAGAGAGATAGAGGAGGAGGGGAACACAGAGAGACTATAGAGAGATAGAGGAGGAGGGGAACACAGAGAGACTATAGAGAGATAGAGGAGGAGGGGAACACAGAGAGACTATAGATGAGGAGGGGAACAGAGAGAGACTATAGAGAGATAGAGGAGGAGGGGAACACAGAGAGACTATAGAGGAGGAGGGGATCACAGGGAGACTATAGAGAGATAGATGAGGAGGGGAACACAGAGAGACTATAGAGAGATAGAGGAGGAGGGGAACACAGAGACTATAGAGGAGGAGGGGAACACAGAGAGACTATAGAGAGATAGAGGAGGAGGGGAACACAGAGAGACTATATAGGAGGAGGGGAACACAGAGAGACTATAGGGAGATAGAGGAGGAGGGGAACACAGAGAGACTATAGAGAGATAGAGGAGGAGGGGAACACAGAGACTATAGAGGAGGAGGGGAACACAGAGAGACTATAGAGAGATAGAGGAGGAGGGGAACACAGAGAGACTATAGAGGAGGAGGGGAACACAGAGCGACTATAGAGAGATAGAGGAGTTGGGGACCACAGAGAGACTATAGAGAGATAGAGGAGGAGGGGAACACAGAGAGACTATAGAGGAGGAGGGGAACACAGAGAGACTATAGAGAGATAGAGGAGGAGGGGAACACAGAGAGACTATAGAGGAGGAGGGGAACACAGAGAGACTATAGAGAGATAGAGGAGGAGGGGAACACAGAGAGACTATAGAGAGATAGAGGGGGACACAGAGAGACTATAGAGGAGGAGGGGAACACAGAGAGACTATAGAGAGATAGAGGAGGAGGGGAACACAGAGAGACTATAGAGGAGGAGGGGAACACAGAGAGACTATAGAGGAGGAGGGGAACACAGAGAGACTATAGAGGAGGAGGGGAACACAGAGAGACTATAGAGAGATAGAGGAGGAGGGGAACACAGAGAGATTATAGAGAGATAGAGGAGGAGGGGATCACAGAGAGACTATAGAGAGAGATAGAGGAGGAGGGGAACACAGAGACTATAGAGAGATAGAGGAGGAGGGGAACAGAGAGACTATAGAGAGATAGAGGGGGACACAGAGAGACTATAGAGAGATAGATGAGGAGGGGAACACAGAGAGACTATAGAGCGATATCTCCACAGTGATAGCATCCTAGCTGTATCTCCATGGTTATGGCATCCTAGCTGTATCTCCGTGGTGATAGCATCCTAGCTGCATCTCCATGGTGATAGCATCCTAGTTTTATCTTCATGGTGATAG
>NW_026600233.1:579762-584762 GCF_029448725.1 Salvelinus fontinalis
TGAACACTAAACACTATGAACAGAATACTACAGCTGGAACACTGAACACTATGAACAGAATACTAAAGCTGGAACACTGAACACTGAACACTATGAACAGAATACTACAGCAGGAACACTGAACACTGAACACTATGAACAGAATACTACAGCTGGAATACTGAACACTGAACACTATGAACAGAATACTACAGCTGGAATACTAAACACTAAACACTATAAACAGAATACTACAGCTGGAATACTAAACACTAAACACTATAAACAGAATACTACAGCTGGAACACTGAACACTGAACACTATGAACAGAATACTACAGCTGAAATACTAAACACTATGAACAGAATACTACAGCTGGAATACTGAACACTATGAACAGAATACTACAGCTGGAATACTGAACATAATGAACAGAATACTACAGCTGGAACACTGAACACTGAACACAATGAACAGAATACTACAGCTGGAACACTGAACACTGAACACTATGAACAGAATACTACAGCTGGAATACTGAACACTATGAACAGAATACTATAGCTGGAATACTGAACACTGAACACTATGAACAGAATACTACAGCTGGAATACTGAACACTAAACACTATGAACAGAATACTACAGCTGGAACACTGAACACTGAACACTATGAACAGAATACTACAGCTGGAACACTGAACACTATGAACAGAATACTACAGCTGGAATACTAAACACTATGAACAGAATACTACAGCTGGAATACTGAACACTATGAACAGAATACTACAGCTGGAACACTGAACACTGAACACTATGAACAGAATACTACAGCTGGAACACTGAACACTGAACACTATGAACAGAATACTACAGCTGGAATACTGAACACTGAACACAATGAACAGAATACTACAGCTGGAACACTGAACACTGAACACTATGAACAGAATACTACAGCTGGAACACTGAACACTGAACACTATGAACAGAATACTACAGCTGGAACACTGAACACTGAGCACAATGAACAGAATACTACAGCTGGAACACTGAACACTGAACACAATGAACAGAATACTACAGCTGGAACACTGAACACTATGAACAGAATATTACAGCTGGAACACTGAACACTGAACACTATGAACAGAATACTACAGCTGGAACACTATGAACAGAATACTACAGCTGGAACACTGAACACTAAACACTATGAACAGAATACTACAGCTGGAACACTGAACACTATGAACAGAATACTAAAGCTGGAACACTGAACACTGAACACTATGAACAGAATACTACAGCAGGAACACTGAACACTGAACACTATGAACAGAATACTACAGCTGGAATACTGAACACTGAACACTATGAACAGAATACTACAGCTGGAATACTAAACACTAAACACTATAAACAGAATACTACAGCTGGAATACTAAACACTAAACACTATAAACAGAATACTACAGCTGGAACACTGAACACTGAACACTATGAACAGAATACTACAGCTGAAATACTAAACACTATGAACAGAATACTACAGCTGGAATACTGAACACTATGAACAGAATACTACAGCTGGAATACTGAACATAATGAACAGAATACTACAGCTGGAACACTGAACACTGAACACAATGAACAGAATACTACAGCTGGAACACTGAACACTGAACACTATGAACAGAATACTACAGCTGGAATACTGAACACTATGAACAGAATACTATAGCTGGAATACTGAACACTGAACACTATGAACAGAATACTACAGCTGGAATACTGAACACTAAACACTATGAACAGAATACTACAGCTGGAACACTGAACACTGAACACTATGAACAGAATACTACAGCTGGAACACTGAACACTATGAACAGAATACTACAGCTGGAATACTAAACACTATGAACAGAATACTACAGCTGGAATACTGAACACTATGAACAGAATACTACAGCTGGAATACTGAACACTATGAACAGAATACTACAGCTGGAATACTAAACACTATGAACAGAATACTACAGCTGGAATACTGAACACTATGAACAGAATACTACAGCTGGAACACTGAACACTGAACACAATGAACAGAATACTACAGCTGGAATACTGAACACTATGAACAGAATACTACAGCTGGAATACTAAACACTATGAACAGAATACTACAGCTGGAATACTGAACACTGAACACTATGAACAGAATACTACAGCTGGAACACTGAACACTATGAACAGAATACTACAGCTGGAATACTGAACACTGAACACTATGAACAGAATACTACAGCTGGAACACTGAACACTGAACACAATGAACAGAATACTACAGCTGGAACACTGAACACTATGAACAGAATACTACAGCTGGAACACTGAACACTGAACACTATGAACAGAATACTACAGCTGGAATACTGAACACTATGAACAGAATACTACAGCTGGAATACTGAACACTGAACACTATGAACAGAATATTACAGCTGGAACACTGAACACTAAACAATATGAACAGAATACTACAGCTGGAATACTGAACACTGAACACTATGAACAGAATACTACAGCTGGAATACTAAACACTATGAACAGAATACTACAGCTGGAATACTGAACACTGAACACTATGAACAGAATACTACAGCTGGAATACTGAACACTGAACACTATGAACAGAATATTACAGCTGGAACACTGAACACTGAACACTATGAACAGAATACTACAGCTGGAATAATGAACACTAAACACTATGAACAGAATACTACAGCTGGAATACTGAACACTATGAACAGAATACTACAGCTGGAACACTGAACACTAAACACTATGAACAGAATACTACAGCTGGAATACTGAACACTAAACACTACGAACAGAATACTACAGATGGAATACTGAACACTAAACACTATGAACAGAATACTAGAGCTGGAATACTGAACACTAAACACTATGAACAGAATACTACAGCTGGAATACTAAACACTATGAACAGAATACTACAGGTGGAATACTGAACACTATGAACAGAATACTACAGCTGGAATACTGAACACTAAACACTATAAACAGAATACTTCAGCTGGAATACTAAACACTATAAACAGAATACTACAGATGGAATACTGAACACTGAACACTATGAACAGAATACTACAGCTGGAATACTGAACACTAAACACTATGAACAGAATACTACAGCTGGAATACTGAACACTAAACAATATGAACAGAATACTACAGCTGGAATACGGAATACTAAACACTATAAACAGAATACTACAGCTGGAATACTGAACACTAAACACTATAAACAGAATACTACAGCTGGAATACTGAACACTAAACACTACAAACAGAATACTACAGCTGGAATACTAAACACTATAAACAGAATACTACAGCTGGAATACTGAACACTAAACACTATGAACAGAATACTACAGCTGGAATACTGAACACTAAACACTATGAACAGAATACTACAGCTGGAATACTGAACACTATGAACAGAATACTACAGCTGGAACACTGAACACTAAACACTATGAACAGAATACTACAGCTGGAATACTGAACACTAAACACTATGAACAGAATACTACAGCTGGAATACTGAACACTAAACACTATGAACAGAATACTACAGCTGGAATACTGAACACTATGAACAGAATACTACAGCTGGAATACTGAACACTATGAACAGAATACTACAGCTGGAACACTGAACACTAAACACTATGAACAGAATACTACAGCTGGAATACTGAACACTATGAACAAAATACTACAGCTGGAACACTAAACACTATGAACAGAATACTACAGATGGAATACTAAACACTATGAACAGAATATTACAGCTGGAATACTGAACACTGAACACTATGAACAGAATACTACAGCTGGAATACTGAACACTGAACAGAATACTACAGCTGGAATACTGAACACTATGAACAGAATACTACAGCTGGAATACTGAACACTAAACACTATGAACAGAATACTACAGCTGGAATACTAAACACTAAACACTATGAACAGAATACTACAGCTGGAATACTGAACACTATGAACAGAATACTACAGCTGGAATACTGAACCCTATGAACAGAATACTACAGATGGAATACTGAACACTATGAACAGAATACTACAGCTGGAATACTGAACACTATGAACAGAATACTACAGTTGGAATACTGAACACTATGAACAGAATACTACAGCTGGAATACTGAACACTATGAACAGAATACTACAGCTGGAATACTGAACACTATGAACAGAATACTACAGCAGGAATACTGAACACTATGAACAGAATACTACAGCTGGAACACTGAACACTATGAACAGAATACTACAGCTGGAATACTGAACACTATGAACAGAATACTACAGATGGAATACTAAACACTATGAACAGAATACTACAGCTGGAATACTGAACACTATGAACAGAATACTACAGCTGGAATACTGAACACTATGAACAGAATACTACAGCTGGAATACTGAACACTATGAACAGAATACTACAGCTGGAATACTGAACACTATGAACAGAATACTACAGCTGGAATACTGAACACTCTGAACAGAATACTACAGCTGGAATACTGAACACTATGAACAGAATACTACAGCTGGAACACTGAACACTAAACACTATGAACAGAATACTACAGCTGGAATACTGAACACTAAACACTACGAACAGAATACTACAGATGGAATACTGAACACTAAACACTATGAACAGAATACTACAGCTGGAATACTGAACACTAAACACTATGAACAGAATACTACAGCTGGAATACTAAACACTATGAACAGAATACTACAGGTGGAATACTGAACACTAAACACTATAAACAGAATGCTACAGGTGGAATACTGAACACTATGAACAGAATACTACAGCTGGAATACTGAACACTAAACACTATAAACAGAATACTTCAGCTGGAATACTAAA
>NW_026600233.1:587262-668102 GCF_029448725.1 Salvelinus fontinalis
TGTAGAGGTCTGTCATTTTTATCATAGGTACACTTCAACTGTGAGAGACAGTTGAAAAATCCAGAAAATCACATTGTATGATTTTAAGTAATTAATTTGCATTTTATTGCATGACATAAGTATTTGATCACCTACCAACCAGTAAGAATTCCGGCTCTCACAGACCTGTTAGTTTTTCTTTAAGAAGCCCTCCTGTTCTCCACTCATTACCTGTATTAACTGCACCTGTTTGAACTCGTTACCTGTATAAAAGACACCTGTCCACACACTCAATCAAACAGACTCCAAACTCTCCACAATGGCCAAGACCAGAGAGCTGTGTAAGGACATCGGGGATAAATTTGTAGACCTGCACAAGGCTGGGATGGGCTACAGGACAATAGGCAAGCAGCTTGGTGAGAAGGCAACAACTGTTGGCGCAACTATTAGAAAATGGAAGAAGTTCAAGATGACGGTCAATCACCCTCGGTCTGGGGCTCCATGCAAAATCTCACCTCGTGGGGCATCAATGATCATGAGGAAGGTGAGGGATCAGCCCAGAACTACACAGCAGGACCTGGCAATGACCTGAAGAGAGCTGGGACCACAGTCTCAAAGAAAACCATTAGTAACACACCACGCCATCATGGATTAAAATCCTGCAGCGCACGCAAGGTCCCCCTGCTCAAGCCAGCGCATGTGTCACGACTTCGACCGAGGCAGGCTCTCTTTCCCGTTCGGGTGGCGTTCGGCGGTCGTCGTCACCGGCCTATTAGCTGCCACTGATCCTTATCTCCCCCTCCCTATGTGTTTATTGGGCGCACCTGTTTTGTATGAGGGTTAATTAGTTGGGTATTTAATCAGCCGGCATTCACGTTTCTTTGTGCGGGATTGTTTGTATGTAAGTTGGTGTCGGTTTTGTGCTTCATGTTTCTGGACATTATTCATTCCCCACGTGTCTGGGGTAGTTTATTAGTGTACACCCAGTGTGTTAGTAGGGTGGCCTAATTTGTCCGTGTTCTGTTAAAGAGCATTTGTTTTGCAATTGCTGCTCCTGCGCTTTTTTCTTCACACTCCGACACCCAGGCCTTACAGAATCCCGCACCCAACCCTGACCTATGGAGTCAGCAGGAGCAGCGGCCAACCCTCTCCCATCGATGGAGGAACGGGTGCTCCATCATACCACCGTTCTCCACCGTATTGGAACAGCGATGGATTCTATGATGGAGCGAATGGACAGATGGGAGAGGAGTGGTCTTCTCTCTCCACCTTCGGCTCCTCCAGCTCAGGACTCTCCATCCCCCGGCTCCAGCGCTCTCCGTCTGACACTCCCGAGGGATTATGATGGAGCGGCGGCGGGGTGCCAGGGGTTCCTACTCCAACTGGAACTGTACCTTGCCACCGTAAGACCCACTCCCTCGGGAGCGGAGAGGGTGAGTGTCCTCATCTCCTGCCTCACGGGTCGTGCTCTGGAGTGGGCAAACGCAGTCTGGAATGGCCCAGACTCAGCGAAGGAGCACTACCCAGAGTTCACCCGCCGTTTTCGGGCTGTATTTGACCATCCTACAGAGGGCCGAGCGGCGGGAGAACGACTGTTCCACCTTAGGCAGGAGAAGAGGAGCGCCCAGGATTACGCGTTGGAGTTCCGGACCCTGGCTGCAGGATCTGGGTGGAACGACAGGGCCCTTATTGATCACTACCGGTGTAGTCTCCGGGAGGACGTCCGCAGGGAGCTAGCATGTCGGGACACCGCTCTTTCCCTGGATGAGCTGATTGACATGTCTATCCGTCTGGACAATCTGCTGGCTGCCCGCGGGCGTTCTGAGAGGGTCCTGTACGTTCCACCACCCAGTCCCTCCGCTCCTATTCCGATGGAGGTGGGAGGGGCTGGACAGAGGGGTACCGGAGGAGGAGGCTCTCCCTGCACCAGCTGTGATCGGAGAGGACACACGGCCGATCGGTGCTGGGGGGGTCCGTCTGGGAGTCGAGATGGCAGGCGGAACACTTCTCGATCACCCCAGGTGAGTCAGCACCAAACTCACCCAGAACCCCCTGTTAGTCACATGTTTGTCTTGATTTTTTTTCTTAAATTTTTCCCCTCTTCCCAGCATAGGGCGCTAGTCGATTCAGGCGCAGCTGGGAACTTTATGGATCGCGGACTCGCTCTTAGGTTAAGGGTTCCGCTTGTGCCGATAGATTCTCCCTTTCCCGTGCACTCCCTAGATAGCCGGCCATTAGGGTCAGGGGTAGTCAGGGAGACCACGGTTCCCCTGGACATGGTGACGCAGGGGAATCATAAGGAGCGTATTAGCTTTTATATTATTGATTCGCCTGCGTTTCCGGTGGTACTAGGGATTCCCTGGCTGTTCCGGCACAATCCTAAAATTTCGTGGAAACAGGGGGTTCTCCAGGGGTGGTCAAAGGAGTGTTCTGGAAGGTGTTTGGGAGTTTCCATCGGTGCCACGTCGGTGGAAAGTCCAGACCAGGGTTCCACGGTGTACATTCCCCCCGAGTATGC
This sequence comes from Salvelinus fontinalis, assembly GCF_029448725.1. Taxonomy (NCBI): domain Eukaryota; kingdom Metazoa; phylum Chordata; class Actinopteri; order Salmoniformes; family Salmonidae; genus Salvelinus; species Salvelinus fontinalis. The sequence goes on from NW_026600233.1 coordinate 589,760, forward strand.
CGATTTGGCAATCGCTTTCAGTAAAAAGAAAGCGACTAAATTACCACCTTATCGACCGGGAAGGGATTGTGCGATAGATCTCCAGGTAGACGCTGCGCTTCCCAAGAGTCACGTGTACCCATTGTCCCAAGAGGAGACGGTGGCTATGGAGACATATGTCACTGAGTCTCTGGGACAGGGGTATATTCGGTCCTCCATCTCACCCGCCTCCTCGAGTTTCTTTTTTGTGAAGAAAAAGGAGGGAGGTTTGCGTCCGTGTATTGATTATAGAGGTCTAAATGCCATCACCATGGGGTTTAGTTACCCACTACCTCTCATTGCTACGGCAATGGAATAATTTCACGGAGCGCAGTTCTTCACAAAATTGGATCTCAGGAGCGCGTATAGTCTGGTGCGTATTCGGAAAGGAGACGAGTGGAAAACCGCATTTAGTACCACATCGGGCCATTATGAGTACTGCGTCATGCCGTATGTGTTAAAGAATGCTCCAGCCGTTTTCCAATCCTTTGTAGACGATATTCTCAGGGACCTGCACGGGCAGGGAGTGGTTGTTTATATCGATGACATTCTGATCTACTCAGCCACTTACGCCGCGCATGTGTCTCTGGTACGCAAGGTGCTTGGTAGACTGCTGGAGCATGACCTATATGTCAAGGCTGAGAAGTGTGTGTTCTCCAAACGAGCCGTCTCTTTTCTGGGTTATCGCATTTCCACCTCGGGCGTGGTGGTAGGGAGTGACCGCATTAAGGCCGTGCGTAATTGGCCGACTCCGACCACGGTAAAGGAGGTGCAGCGGTTTTTGGGTTTTGCCAACTACTACCGGAGGTTTATCCGGGGTTTTGGCCAGGTGGCAGCTCCTATTACCTCACTGCTGAAGGGGGGTCCGGTGCGTTTGCAGTGGTCAGCAAAAGCGGACGGAGCTTTCAACAGGTTGAAGGCGCTGTTCACGGATGCGCCCGTGTTGGCACATCCGGATCCCTCTCTAGCATTCATAGTGGAGGTGGACTCGTCCGAGGCTGGGGTAGGTGCCGTGCTATCACAGCGCTCTGGTACGCCACCAAAACTCCACCCCTGTGCTTTCTTCTCGAAGAAACTCAGCCCAGCGGAGCGTAACTATGATGTGGGGGACCGGGAGTTGTTAGCAGTGGTCAGTGCCCTGAAGGTGTGGAGACACTGGCTTGAGGGGGCTAAGCACCCTTTTCTCATCTGGACCGACCACCAGAATCTGAGGTATATTCGGGCAGCTAGGAGACTGAATCCACGTCAAGCAAGGTGGGCCATGTTCTTTACCCGATTCCAGTTTACCTTAACGTATAGACCGGGCTCCCAGAATGTAAAGGCGGATGCACTGTCCCGTTTTTACGACTCGGACGATCGGCCCACCGAACCCACTCCCATCCTTCCCGCCTCTAGGCTGATAGCACCAGTGGTGTGGGAGGTGGACTCGGAGCGGGCGTTATGGGCGGAACCCGCTCCTCCTCAGTGTCCGGTGGGGCGGAAGTGGGGCGGAAGTACGTGCCGCTTGGTGTTCGGGACAAATTGATTCGGTGGGCTCACGTTCTACCCTCCTCGGGTCACCCTGGGGTGAAGAGGACAGTGGGGAGCCTTCGGGGGAGGTATTGGTGGCCTACCTTGGCGAGAGACGTTAGGGTTTATGTTTCCTCCTGTTCGGTATGCGCCCAGAGTAAGGCTCCTAGGCACCTTCCTAGAGGGAAGTTACAACCCTTTCCCGTTCCACAACGGCCTTGGTCGCACCTGTCCGTAGATTTTGTGACCGATCTTCCCCCGTCTCAGGGGAACACTACGGTACTGGTGATTGTGGATCGGTTCTCTAAGTCCTGTTGTCTCCTCCCGTTGCCCGGTATCCCTACAGCCCTGCAGACTGCGGAGGCATTATTCACCCACGTCTTCCGGCACTACGGGGTGCATTGTTTCTGATCGGGGCCCCCAATTCACGTCCCGACTATGGAGGGCGTTTATGGAGCGTTTGGGGGTCTCGGTCAGCCTTACCTCCGGTTATCACCCTGAGAGTAATGGGCAGGTGGAGAAAGTGAACCAGGAGGTGGGTAGGTTTCTGCGGTCGTATTGCCAGGACCGGCCAGGGGAGTGGGCGAGATACATTCCCTGGGCCGAAATGGCCCAGAACTCACTACGCCACTCCTCTACTAACGTGTCCCCCTTTCAGTGTGTATTGGGGTACCAGCCGGTCCTGGCACCATGGCATCCGAGCCAGACCGAGGCTCCTGCGGTGGAGGAATGGGTGCAGCGCTCCAAGGAGACATGGAGAGCCGTCCAGGAATCACTTCAACAAGCTAGTGGACGGCAGAAGAGGAGTGCTGACCGCCACCGCAGTGAGGCCCCCGTGTTTGTACCGGGGGACAGGGTCTGGCTCTCGACCCGAAACCTGCCCCTCCGCTTGCCCTGCCGGAAGCTGGGTCCGCAGTGTGTAGGGCCCTTCAAAGTCCTGAGGAGAATAAACGAGGTGTGTTATCGATTACAACTCCCTTCCTATTATCGTATTAACCCCTCGTTTCATGTGTCTCTCCTGAGGCCGGTGGTAGCTGGTCCCCTGCAGGACGGTGAGGTACCGGAGGTCCCTCCTCCCCCTCTGGACATCGAGGGGACCCCGGCGTACAAGATACGGGCCATTCTGGACTCGAGACGCCGGGTGAGGGGCCTGCAGTACCTCGTGGACTGGGAGGGGTACGGTCCGGAGGAGAGGTGCTGGGTACCGGTGGGGGACATTTTGGATCCGTCTATGCTGAGGGATTTCCATCGCCTCCATCCGGATCGCCCTGCACCTCGTCCTCCGGGTCGACCTCGAGGCCGGTGTCGGCGCGCTGCGGGAGCCGCGCGTCAGAGGGGGGGTACTGTCACGACTTCGACCGAGGCAGGCTCTCTTTCCCGTTCGGGTGGCGTTCGGCGGTCGTCGTCACCGGCCTATTAGCTGCCACTAATCCTTTTCTCCCCCTCCCTATGTGTTTATTGGGCGCACCTGTTTTGTATGAGGGTTAATTAGTTGGGTATTTAATCAGCCGGCATTCACGTTTCTTTGTGTGGGATTGTTTGTATGTAAGTTGGTGTCGGTTTTGTGCTTCATGTTTCTGGACATTATTCATTCCCCACGTGTCTGGGGTAGTTTATTAGTGTACACCCAGTGTGTTAGTAGGGTGGCCTAATTTGTCCGTGTTCTATTAAAGAGCATTTGTTTTGCAATTGCTGCTCCTGCGCTTTTTTCTTCACACTCCGACACCCAGGCCTTACAGCATTTCCAGGCCCGTCTGAAGTTTGCCAATGACCATCTGGATGATCCAGAGGAGGAATGGGAGAAGGTCATGGGGTCTGCTGAGACAAAAATATAGCTTTTTGGTCTAAACTCCACTCGCCGTGTTTGGAGGAAGAAGAAGGATGAGTACAACCCCAGGAACACCATCCCAACCGTGAAGCATGGAGGTGGAAACATCATTCTTTGGGGATGCTTTTCTGCAAAGGGGACAGGACGACTGCACTGTATTGAGGGGAGGATGGATGGGGCCATGTATTGCGAGATCTTGGCCAACAACCTCCTTCCCTCAGTAAGACCATTGAAGATGGGTCGTGGCTGGGTCTTCCAGCATGACAACGACCCGAAACACACAGCCAGGGCAACTAAGGAGTGGCTCCGTAAGAAGCATCTCAAGGTCCTGGAGTGGCCTAGCCAGTCTCCAGACCTGAACCCAATAGAAAATCTTTGGAGGGAGCTGAAAGTCCGTATTGCCCAGCAACAGCCCTGAAACCTGAAGGATCTGGAGAAGTTCTGTATGGAGGAGTGGGCCAAAATCCCTGTACCAAATATTAAGTTCTGCTTTTCTGATGTATCAAATACTTATGTCATGCAATAAAATGCTAATTAATTACTTAAATATCATACAATGTGATTTTCTGGATTTTTGTTTTAGAGTCCGTCTCACAGTTGAAGTGTACCTATGATAAAATAAACAGACCTCTACATGCTTTGTAAGTAGGAAAACCTGCAAAATTGGCAGTGTTTCAAATACTTGTTCTCCCCACTGTATATGAATGGTGTGAGGCTGTCTTTCATAGTTCAATAAATCACATTCATTTGTAATTGACATCAGCAGTTGTTACAGAGGGAGAGATCCAATGTGTTCTAGCAAGAACAACCTGAAGAAAACATCAATAAAATGTTCACTGTTTTTGTACAAACTGGGTTGTGGTCAGTAGGGCACACCGTAGAAAAACCTTTTGCAAAGGAAAAACAAATATGTGTCCTCATTGGACGAGTTCAGGTAGTACCTCCCTGTTTCAAAACGTTTTCTCCCCACTGAATATGATCCTACCTGTTCCTTCCCTTCTCTGTGGTTGGGTTTTGACTCTCTGACTAGTCTCTCAGAAGTCCACAGGGTTTTTCTCAAACATGGGAATGACTGTGTGCGTGTGTTTGATAAGTAGGAGTGAGCTGACCCATGAAAAATACTGCTGTGTGAATCACCATGGGTGTGATGACCCAGCTACTGCTCTCTCTCTCTCTCTCTCTCTCCTTCCATCTCTCTGTGTCTTTAGAGTAATACAGAGTGCTGAACGAGACAGAGCTTCAAACAGAAAGTCAAATCCCCAGAGTACTGTTGACGCCTTAGATATTGCTCAACACACAAACGCTCGCCTCACACACTAACTACACACACCCTCAGAGACATACTAACTACTACACACCCTCAGAGATATACTAACTACTACACACCCTCAGAGACATACTAACTACTACACACCCTCAGAGACATACTAACTACTACACACCCTCAGAGACATACTAACTACTACACACCCTCAGAGACATACTAACTACTACACACCCTCAGAGACATACTAACTACTACACACCCTCAGAGACATACTAACTACTACACACCCTCAGAGACATACTAACTACTACACACCCTCAGATACATACTAACTACTACACACACCCTCAGAGACATACTAACTACTACACACCCTCAGAGACATACTAACTACTACACACCCTCAGAGACATACTAACTACTACACACCCTCAGAGACATACTAACTACTACACACCCTCAGAGACATACTAACTACACACACCCTCAGAGACATACTAACTACTACACACCCTCAGAGATATACTAACTACTACACACACCCTCAGAGACATACTAACTACTACACACACCCTCAGAGACATACTAACTACTACACACCCTCAGAGACATACTAACTACTACACACACCCTCAGAGACATACTAACTACTACACACACCCTCAAAGACACACTAACTACTACACACACCCTCAGAGACATACTAACTACTACACACCCTCAGAGACATACTAACTACTACACACCCTCAGAGACATGCTAACTACTACACACACCCTCAGAGACATACTAACTACTACACACCCTCAAAGACATACTAACTACTACACACACCCTCAGAGACATACTAACTACTACACACCCTCAAAGACATACTAACTACTACACACCCTCAGAGACATACTAACTACTATACACACTAACTACTATACACCCTCAGAGACATACTAACTACTGCACACCCACAGAGACATACTAACTACTACACACACCCTCAGAGACATACTAACTACTACACACACCCTCAGAGACACACTAACTACTACACACACCCTCAGAGACACACTAACTACTACACACCCTCAGAGACATACTAACTACTACACACACCCTCAGAGACACACTAACTACTACACACACCCTCAGAGACATACTAACTACTACACACCCTCAGAGACATACTAACTACTACACACCCTCAGAGATATACTAACTACTACACACCATCAGAGATATACTAACTACTACACACCCTCAGAGACATACTAACTACTACACACCCTCAGAGACATACTAACTACTACATACCCTTAGAGACATACTAACTAGACACACCCTCAGAGACATACTAACTACTACACACACCCTCAGAGACATACTAACTATTACACACACCCTCAGAGACATACTAACTACTACACACCCTCAGAGACATACTAACTACTACACACCCTCAGAGACATACTAACTACTACACAGCCTCAGAGACATACTAACTACACACACCCTCAGAGACATACTAATTACTACACACCCTCAGAGACATACTAACTACTACACACCATCAGAGACATACTAACTACTACACACCCTCAGAGACATACTAACTACACACACCCTCAGAGACATACTAACTACTACACACCCTCAGAGACATACTAACTACTACACACCATCAGAGACATACTAACTACTACACACCCTCAGAGACATACTAACTACTACACACCCTCAGAGACATACTAAGTACTACACACACCCTCAGAGATATACTAACTAATACACACCCTCAGAGATATACTAACTACTACACACCCTCAGAGACATACTAACTACTACACACCCTCAGAGACATACTAACTACTACACACACCCTCAGAGACATACTAACTAATACACACCCTCAGAGACATACTAACTACTATACACACTAACTACTATACACCCTCAGAGACATACTAACTACTGCACACCCACAGAGACATACTAACTACTACACACCCTCAGAGACATACTAACTACTACACACCCTCAGAGACATACTAACTACTACACACCCTCAGAGACATACTAACTACTACACACCCTCAGAGACATACTAACTACTACACACCCTCAGAGACATACTAACTACTACACACCCCCAAATATATACTAACTACTACACACCCTCAGAGACATACTAACTACTACACACACCCTAAGAGATATACTAACTACTACACACACCCTCAGAGACATACTAACTACTTCACACCCTCAGAGATATACTAACTACTACACACCCTCAGAGACACACTAACTACTACACACCCTCAGAGACATACTAACTACTACACACACCCTCAGAGACATACTAACTACTACACACCCTCAAAGACATACTAACTACTACACACACCCTCAGAGACATACTAACTACTACACACCCTCAAAGACATACTAACTACTACACACCCTCAGAGACATACTAACTACTATACACACTAACTTCTATACACCCTCAGAGACATACTAACTACTGCACACCCACAGAGACATACTAACTACTACACACACCCTCAGAGACATACTAACTAATACACACACCCTCAGAGACACACTAACTACTACACACACCCTCTGAGACACACTAACTACTACACACCCTCAGAGACATACTAACTACTACACGCACCCTCAGAGACACACTAACTACTACACACACCCTCAGAGACATACTAACTACTACACACCCTCAGAGACATACTAACTACTACACACCCTCAGAGACATACTAACTACTACACACCATCAGAGACATACTAACTACTACACACCCTCAGAGACATACTAACTACTACACACCCTCAGAGACATACTAACTACTACACACCCTCAGAGACATACTAACTACTACACACACCCTCAGAGACATACTAACTACTACACACCCTCAGAGACATACTAACTACTACACACACCCTCAGAGACATACTAACTACTACACACCCTCAGAGACATACTAACTACTACACACCCTCAGAGACATAGTAACTACACACCCTCAGAGACATACTAACTACTTCACACCCTCAGAGATATACTAACTACTACACACCCTCAGAGACACACTAACTACTACACACACCCTCATAGACATACTAACTACTACACACCCTCAGAGACATACTAACTACTACACACCCTCAGAGACATACTAACTACTACACACACCCTCAGAGACATACTAACTACTACACACCCTCAAAGACATACTAACTACTACACACACCCTCAGAGACATACTAACTACTACACACCCTCAAAGACATACTAACTACTACACACCCTCAGAGACATACTAACTACTATACACACTAACTAATATACACCCTCAGAGACATACTAACTACTGCACACCCACAGAGACATACTAACTACTACACACACCCTCAGAGACATACTAACTACTACACACACCCTCAGAGACACACTAACTACTACACACACCCTCAGAGACACACTAACTACTACACACCCTCAGAGACATACTAACTACTACACACACCCTCAGAGACACACTAACTACTACACACACCCTCAGAGACATACTAACTACTACACACCCTCAGAGACATACTAACTACTACACACCCTCAGAGACATACTAACTACGACACACCATCAGAGATATACTAACTACTACACACCCTCAGAGACATACTAACTACTACACACCCTCAAAGACATACTAACTACTACACACCCTCAGAGACATACTAACTACTATACACACTAACTACTACACACCCTCAGAGACATACTAACTACTGCAAACCCACAGAGACATATTAACTACTACACACACCCTCAGAGACATACTAACTACTACACACCCTCAGAGACATACTAACTACTACACACCCTCAGAGACATACTAACTACACACCCTCAGAGACATACTAACTACTTCACACCCTCAGAGATATACTAACTACTACACACCCTCAGAGACACACTAACTACTACACACACCCTCATAGACATACTAACTACTACACACCCTCAGAGACATACTAACTACTACACACCCTCAGAGACATTCTAACTACTACACACACCCTCAGAGACATACTAACTACTACACACCCTCAAAGACATACTAACTACTACACACACCCTCAGAGACATACTAACTACTACACACCCTCAAAGACATACTAACTACTACACACCCTCAGAGACATACTAACTACTATACACACTAACTACTATACACCCTCAGAGACATACTAACTACTGCACACCCACAGAGACATACTAACTACTACACACACCCTCAGAGACATACTAACTACTACACACACCCTCAGAGACACACTAACTACTACACACACCCTCAGAGACACACTAACTACTACACACCCTCAGAGACACACTAACTACTACACACCCTCAGAGACATACTAACTACTACACACACCCTCAGAGACACACTAACTACTACACACACCCTCAGAGACATACTAACTACTACACACCCTCAGAGACATACTAACTACTACACACCCTCAGAGACATACTAACTACGACACACCATCAGAGATATACTAACTACTACACACCCTCAGAGACATACTAACTACTACACACCCTCAAAGACATACTAACTACTACACACCCTCAGAGACATACTAACTACTATACACACTAACTACTACACACCCTCAGAGACATACTAACTACTGCACAACCACAGAGACATACTAACTACTACACACACCCTCAGAGACACACTAACTACTACACACACCCTCAGAGACACACTAACTACTACACACCCTCAGAGACATACTAACTACTACACACACCCTCAGAGACATACTAACTACTACACACCCTCAGAGACATACTAACTACTACACACACCCTCAGAGACATACTAACTACTACACACCCTCAGAGACATACTAACTACTACACACCCTCAGAGACATACTAACTACACACCCTCAGAGACATACTAACTACTTCACACCCTCAGAGATATACTAACTACTACACACCCTCAGAGACACACTAACTACTACACACACCCTCATAGACATACTAACTACTACACACCCTCAGAGACATACTAACTACTACACACCCTCAGAGACATACTAACTACTACACACACCCTCAGAGACATACTAACTACTACACACCCTCAAAGACATACTAACTACTACACACACCCTCAGAGACATACTAACTACTACACACCCTCAAAGACATACTAACTACTACACACCCTCAGAGACATACTAACTACTATACACACTAACTACTATACACCCTCAGAGACATACTAACTACTGCACACCCACAGAGAGATACTAACTACTACACACACCCTCAGAGACATACTAACTACTACACACACCCTCAGAGACACACTAACTACTACACACACCCTCAGAGACACACTAACTACTACACACCCTCAGAGACATACTAACTACTACACACACCCTCAGAGACACACTAACTACTACACACACCCTCAGAGACATACTAACTACTACACACCCTCAGAGACATACTAACTACTACACACCCTCAGAGACATACTAACTACTACACACCATCAGAGATATACTAACTACTACACACCCTTAGAGACATACTAACTACTACACACCCTCAGAGACATACTAACTACTACACACCCTCGGAGACATACTAACTACACACACCCTCAGAGACATACTAACTACTACACACACACTCAGAGACACACTAACTACTACACACACCCTCAGAGACATACTAACTACTACACACCCTCAGAGACATACTAACTACTACACACCCTCAGAGACATACTAACTACTACACACCCTCAGAGACATACTAACTACTACACACCATCAGAGACATACTAACTACTACACACCCTCAGAGACATACTAACTACACACACCCTCAGAGACATACTAACTACTACACACCCTCAGAGACATACTAACTACTACACACCATCAGAGACATACTAACTACTACACACCCTCAGAGACATACTAACTACTACACACCCTCAGAGACATACTAACTACTACACACCCTCAGAGACATACTAACTACTACACACCCTCAGAGATATACTAACTACTACACACCCTCAGAGACATACTAACTACTACACACCCTCAGAGACATACTAACTACTACACACACCCTCAGAGACATACTAACTACTACACACCCTCAGAGACATACTAACTACTATACACACTAACTACTATACACCCTCAGAGACATACTAACTACTGCACACCCACAGAGACATACTAACTACTACACACCCTCAGAGACATACTAACTACTACACACCCTCAGAGACATACTAACTACTACACACCCTCAGAGACATACTAACTACTACACACCCTCAGAGACATACTAACTTCTACACACCCTCAGAGACATACTAACTACTACACACACCCTCAGAGACATACTAACTACTACACACCCTCAGAGACATACTAACTACTACACACCCTCAGAGACATACTAACTACTACACACACCCTCAGAGACATACTAACTACTACACACCCTCAGATATATACTAACTACTACACACCCTCAGAGACATACTAACTACTACACACACATTCAGAGATATACTAACTACTACACACACCCTCAGAGACATACTAACTACTTCACACCCTCAGAGATATACTAACTACTACACACCCTCAGAGACACACTAACTACTACACACACCCTCATAGACATACTAACTACTACACACCCTCAGAGACATACTAACTACTACAGACCCTCAGAGACATACTAACTACTACACACACCCTCAGAGACATACTAACTACTACACACCCTCAAAGACATACTAACTACTACACACACCCTCAGAGACATACTAACTACTACACACCCTCAAAGACATACTAACTACTACACACCCTCAGAGACATACTAACTACTATACACACTAACTAATATACAGCCTCAGAGACATACTAACTACTGCACACCCACAGAGACATACTAACTACTACACACACCCTCAGAGACATACTAACTACTACACACACCCTCAGAGACACACTAACTACTACACACACCCTCAGAGACACACTAACTACTACACACCCTCAGAGACATACTAACTACTACACACACCCTCAGAGACACACTAACTACTACACACACCCTCAGAGACATACTAACTACTACACACCCTCAGAGACATACTAACTACTACACACCCTCAGAGACATACTAACTACTACACACCATCAGAGATATACTAACTACTACACACCCTCAGAGACATACTAACTACTACACACCCTCAGAGACATACTAACTACTACACACCCTCAGAGACATACTAACTACTACACACACCCTCAGAGACATACTAACTACTACACACCCTCAGAGACATACTAACTACTACACACACCCTCAGAGACATACTAACTACTACACACCCTCAGAGACATACTAACTACTACACACCCTCAGAGACATAGTAACTACACACCCTCAGAGACATACTAACTACTTCACACCCTCAGAGATATACTAACTACTACACACCCTCAGAGACACACTAACTACTACACACACCCTCATAGACATACTAACTACTACACACCCTCAGAGACATACTAACTACTACACACCCTCAGAGACATACTAACTACTACACACACCCTCAGAGACATACTAACTACTACACACCCTCAAAGACATACTAACTACTACACACACCCTCGGAGACATACTAACTACTACACACCCTCAAAGACATACTAACTACTACACACCCTCAGAGACATACTAACTACTATACACACTAACTAATATACACCCTCAGAGACATACTAACTACTGCACACCCACAGAGACATACTAACTACTACACACACCCTCAGAGACATACTAACTACTACACACACCCTCAGAGACACACTAACTACTACACACACCCTCAGAGACACACTAACTACTACACACCCTCAGAGACATACTAACTACTACACACACCCTCAGAGACACACTAACTACTACACACACCCTCAGAGACATACTAACTACTACACACCCTCAGAGACATACTAACTACTACACACCCTCAGAGACATACTAACTACGACACACCATCAGAGATATACTAACTACTACACACCCTCAGAGACATACTAACTACTACACACCCTCAAAGACATACTAACTACTACACACCCTCAGAGACATACTAACTACTATACACACTAACTACTACACACCCTCAGAGACATACTAACTACTGCACACCCACAGAGACATACTAACTACTACACACACCCTCAGAGACATACTAACTACTACACACCCTCAGAGACATACTAACTACTACACACCCTCAGAGACATACTAACTACACACCCTCAGAGACATACTAACTACTTCACACCCTCAGAGATATACTAACTACTACACACCCTCAGAGACACACTAACTACTACACACACCCTCATAGACATACTAACTACTACACACCCTCAGAGACATACTAACTACTACACACCCTCAGAGACATACTAACTACTACACACACCCTCAGAGACATACTAACTACTACACACCCTCAAAGACATACTAACTACTACACACACCCTCAGAGACATACTAACTACTACACACCCTCAAAGACATACTAACTACTACACACCCTCAGAGACATACTAACTACTATACACACTAACTAATATACACCCTCAGAGACATACTAACTACTGCACACCCACAGAGACATACTAACTACTACACACACCCTCAGAGACATACTAACTACTACACACACCCTCAGAGACACACTAACTACTACACACACCCTCAGAGACACACTAACTACTACACACCCTCAGAGACATACTAACTACTACACACACCCTCAGAGACACACTAACTACTACACACACCCTCAGAGACATACTAACTACTACACACCCTCAGAGACATACTAACTACTACACACCCTCAGAGACATACTAACTACGACACACCATCAGAGATATACTAACTACTACACACCCTCAGAGACATACTAACTACTACACACCCTCAAAGACATACTAACTACTACACACCCTCAGAGACATACTAACTACTATACACACTAACTACTACACACCCTCAGAGACATACTAACTACTGCACACCCACAGAGACATACTAACTACTACACACACCCTCAGAGACATACTAACTACTACACACCCTCAGAGACATACTAACTACTACACACCCTCAGAGACATACTAACTACACACCCTCAGAGACATACTAACTACTTCACACCCTCAGAGATATACTAACTACTACACACCCTCAGAGACACACTAACTACTACACACACCCTCATAGACATACTAACTACTACACACCCTCAGAGACATACTAACTACTACACACCCTCAGAGACATACTAACTACTACACACACCCTCAGAGACATACTAACTACTACACACCCTCAAAGACATACTAACTACTACACACACCCTCAGAGACATACTAACTACTACACACCCTCAAAGACATACTAACTACTACACACCCTCAGAGACATACTAACTACTATACACACTAACTACTATACACCCTCAGAGACATACTAACTACTGCACACCCACAGAGACATACTAACTACTACACACACCCTCAGAGACATACTAACTACTACACACACCCTCAGAGACACACTAACTACTACACACACCCTCAGAGACACACTAACTACTACACACCCTCAGAGACACACTAACTACTACACACCCTCAGAGACATAATAACTACTACACACACCCTCAGAGACACACTAACTACTACACACACCCTCAGAGACATACTAACTACTACACACCCTCAGAGACATACTAACTACTACACACCCTCAGAGACATACTAACTACGACACACCATCAGAGATATACTAACTACTACACACCCTCATAGACATACTAACTACTACACACCCTCAAAGACATACTAACTACTACACACCCTCAGTGACATACTAACTACTATACACACTAACTACTACACACCCTCAGAGACATACTAACTACTGCACAACCACAGAGACATACTAACTACTACACACACCCTCAGAGACATACTAACTACTACACACACCCTCAGAGACACACTAACTACTACACACACCCTCAGAGACACACTAACTACTACACACCCTCAGAGACATACTAACTACTACACACACCCTCAGAGACATACTAACTACTACACACCCTCAGAGACATACTAACTACTACACACACCCTCAGAGACATACTAACTACTACACACCCTCAGAGACATACTAACTACTACACACCCTCAGAGACATACTAACTACACACCCTCAGAGACATACTAACTACTTCACACCCTCAGAGATATACTAACTACTACACACCCTCAGAGACACACTAACTACTACACACACTAACCACTACACACCCTCAGAGACATACTAACTACGACACACCATCAGAGATATACTAACTACTACACACCCTCAGAGACATACTAACTACTACACACCCTCAAAGACATACTAACTACTACACACCCTCAGAGACATACTAACTACTATACACACTAACTACTACACACCCTCAGAGACATACTAACTACTGCACAACCACAGAGACATACTAACTACTACACACACCCTCAGAGACATACTAACTACTACACACACCCTCAGAGACACACTAACTACTACACACACCCTCAGAGACACACTAACTACTACACACCCTCAGAGACATACTAACTACTACACACACCCTCAGAGACATACTAACTACTACACACCCTCAGAGACATACTAACTACTACACACACCCTCAGAGACATACTAACTACTACACACCCTCAGAGACATACTAACTACTACACACCCTCAGAGACATACTAACTACACACCCTCAGAGACATACTAACTACTTCACACCCTCAGAGATATACTAACTACTACACACCCTCAGAGACACACTAACTACTACACACACCCTCATAGACATACCAACTACTACACACCCTCAGAGACATACTAACTACTACACACCCTGAGAGACATACTAACTACTACACACACCCTCAGAGACATACTAACTACTACACACCCTCAAAGACATACTAACTACTACACACACCCTCAGAGACATACTAACTACTACACACCCTCAAAGACATACTAACTACTACACACCCTCAGAGACATACTAACTACTATACACACTAACTACTATACACCCTCAGAGACATACTAACTACTACACACACCCTCAGAGACACACTAACTACTACACACACCCTCAGAGACATACTAACTACTACACACCCTCAGAGACATACTAACTACTACACACCCTCAGAGACATACTAACTACTACACACCCTCAGAGACATACTAACTACACACACCCTCAGAGACATACTAACTACTACACACCCTCAGAGACATACTAACTACTACACACCATCAGAGACATACTAACTACTACACACCCTCAGAGACATACTAACTACACACACCCTCAGAGACATGCTAACTACTACACACCCTCAGAGACATACTAACTACTACACACCATCAGAGACATACTAACTACTACACACCCTCAGAGACATACTAACTACTACACACCCTCAGAGACATACTAACTACTACACACCCTCAGAGACATACTAACTACTACACACCCTCAGAGATATACTAACTACTACACACCCTCAGAGACATACTAACTACTACACACCCTCAGAGACATACTAACTACTACACACACCCTCAGAGACATACTAACTACTACACACCCTCAGAGACATACTAACTACAATACACACTAACTACTATACACCCTCAGAGACATACTAACTACTGCACACCCACAGAGACATACTAACTACTACACACCCTCAGAGACATACTAACTACTACACACCCTCAGAGACATACTAACTACTACACACCCTCAGAGACATACTAACTACTACACACCCTCAGAGACATACTAACTACTACACACCCTCAGAGACATACTAACTACTACACACCCTCAGAGACATACTAACTACTACACACCCTCAGAGACATACTAACTACTACACACCCTCAGAGACATACTAACTACTACACACACCCTCAGAGACATACTAACTACTACACACCCTCAGATATATACTAACTACTACACACCCTCAGAGACATACTAACTACTACACACACATTCAGAGATATACTAACTACTACACACACCCTCAGAGACATACTAACTACTACACACCCTCAGATATATACTAACTACTACACACCCTCAGAGACATACTAACTACTACACACACCCTCATAGACATACTAACTACTACACACCCTCAGAGACATACTAACTACTACAGACCCTCAGAGACATACTAACTACTACACACACCCTCAGAGACATACTAACTACTACACACCCTCAAAGACATACTAACTACTACACACACCCTCAGAGACATACTAACTACTACACACCCTCAAAGACATACTAACTACTACACACCCTCAGAGACATACTAACTACTATACACACTAACTAATATACACCCTCAGAGACATACTAACTACTGCACACCCACAGAGACATACTAACTACTACACACACCCTCAGAGACATACTAACTACTACACACACCCTCAGAGACACACTAACTACTACACACACCCTCAGAGACACACTAACTACTACACACCCTCAGAGACATACTAACTACTACACACACCCCCAGAGACACACTAACTACTACACACACCCTCAGAGACATACTAACTACTACACACCCTCAGAGACATACTAATTACTACACACCCTCAGAGACATACTAACTACGACACACCATCAGAGATATACTAACTACTACACACCCTCAGAGACATACTAACTACTACACACCCTCAAAGACATACTAACTACTACACACCCTCAGAGACATACTAACTACTATACACACTAACTACTACACACCCTCAGAGACATACTAACTACTGCACAACCACAGAGACATACTAACTACTACACACACCCTCAGAGACATACTAACTACTACACACACCCTCAGAGACACACTAACTACTACACACACCCTCAGAGACACACTAACTACTACACACCCTCAGAGACATACTAACTACTACACACACCCTCAGAGACATACTAACTACTACACACCCTCAGAGACATACTAACTACTACACACCCTCAGAGACATACTAACTACACACCCTCAGAGACATACTAACTACTTCACACCCTCAGAGATATACTAACTACTACACACCCTCAGAGACACACTAACTACTACACACACCCTCATAGACATACTAACTACTACACACCCTCAGAGACACAATAACTACTACACACACCCTCAGAGACATACTAACTAATACACACCCTCAGAGACATACTAACTACTACACACCCTCAGAGACATACTAACTACTACACACCATCAGAGATATACTAACTACTACACACCCTCAGAGACATACTAACTACTACACACCCTCAGAGACATACTAACTACTACACACCCTCAGAGACATACTAACTACTACACACACCCTCAGAGACATACTAACTACTACACACCCTCAGAGACATACTAACTACTACACACACCCTCAGAGACATACTAACTACTACACACCCTCAGAGACATACTAACTACTACACACCCTCAGAGACATACTAACTACACACCCTCAGAGACATACTAACTACTTCACACCCTCAGAGATATACTAACTACTACACACCCTCAGAGACACACTAACTACTACACACACCCTCATAGACATACTAACTACTACACACCCTCAGAGACATACTAACTACTACACACCCTCAGAGACATACTAACTACTACACACACCCTCAGAGACATACTAACTACTACACACCCTCAAAGACATACTAACTACTACACACACCCTCAGAGACATACTAACTACTACACACCCTCAGAGACATACTAACTACTACACACACCCTCAGAGACATACTAACTACTACACACCCTCAAAGACATACTAACTACTACACACACCCTCAGAGACATACTAACTACTACACACCCTCAAAGACATACTAACTACTACACACACCCTCAGAGACATACTAACTACTACACACCCTCAAAGACATACTAACTACTACACACCCTCAGAGACATACTAACTACTATACACACTAACTAAAATACACCCTCAGAGACATACTAACTACTGCACACCCACAGAGACATACTAACTACTACACACACCCTCAGAGACATACTAACTACTACACACACCCTCAGAGACACACTAACTACTACACACACCCTCAGAGACATACTAACTACTACACACCCTCAAAGACATACTAACTACTACACACACCCTCAGAGACACACTAACTACTACACACACCCTCAGAGACATACTAACTACTACACACCCTCAGAGACATACTAACTACTACACACCCTCAGAGACATACTAACTACGACACACCATCAGAGATATACTAACTACTACACACCCTCTGAGACATACTAACTACTACACACCCTCAAAGACATACTAACTACTACACACCCTCAGAGACATACTAACTACTATACACACTAACTACTACACACCCTCAGAGACATACTAACTACTGCACAACCACAGAGACATACTAACTACTACACACACCCTCAGAGACATACTAACTACTACACACACCCTCAGAGACACACTAACTACTACACACACCCTCAGAGACACACTAACTACTACACACCCTCAGAGACATACTAACTACTACACACACCCTCAGAGACACAATAACTACTACACACACCCTCAGAGACATACTAACTACTACACACCCTCAGAGACATACTAACTACTACACACACCCTCAGAGACACAATAACTACTACACACACCCTCAGAGACATACTAACTACTACACACCCTCAAAGACATACTAACTACTACACACCCTCAGAGACATACTAACTACTACACACCCTCAGAGACATACTAACTACTACACACCCTCAGAGACATACTAACTACTACACACACCCTCAGAGATATACTAACTACTACACACCCTCAGAGACATACTAACTACTACACACACCCTCAGAGACATACTAACTACTACACACCCTCAGAGACATACTAACTACTACACACCCTCAGAGACATACTAACTACACACCCTCAGAGACATACTAACTACTTCACACCCTCAGAGATATACTAACTACTACACACCCTCAGAGACACACTAACTACTACACACACCCTCATAGACATACTAACTACTACACACCCTCAGAGACATACTAACTACTACACACCCTCTGAGACATACTAACTACTACACACACCCTCAGAGACATACTAACTACTACACACCCTCAAAGACATACTAACTACTACACACACCCTCAGAGACATACTAACTACTACACACCCTCAGAGACATACTAACTACTATACACACTAACTACTATACACCCTCAGAGACATACTAACTACTGCACACCCACAGAGACATACTAACTACTACACACACCCTCAGAGACATACTAACTACTACACACACCCTCAGAGACACACTAACTACTACACACACCCTCAGAGACACACTAACTACTACACACCCTCAGAGACAAACTAACTACTACACACCCTCAGAGACACACTAACTACTACACACACCCTCAGAGACATACTAACTACTTTACACCCTCAGAGACATACTAACTACAACACACCCTCAGAGACATACTAACTACTACACACCATCAGAGATATACTAACTACTACACACCATCAGAGACATACTAACTACTACACACCCTCAGAGACATACTAACTACTACACACCCTCGGAGACATACTAACTACACACACCCTCAGAGACATACTAACTACTACACACACCCTCAGAGACACACTAACTACTACACACACCCTCAGAGACATACTAACTACTACACACCCTCAGAGACATACTAACTACTACACACCCTCAGAGACATACTAACTACTACACACCCTCAGAGACATACTAACTACACACACCCTCAGAGACATACTAACTACTACACACCCTCAGAGACATACTAACTACTACACACCATCAGAGACATACTAACTACTACACACCCTCAGAGACATACTAACTACACACACCCTCAGAGACATACTAACTACTACACACCCTCAGAGACATACTAACTACTACACACCATCAGAGACATACTAACTACTACACACACCCTCAGAGACATACTAACTACTACACACCCTCAGAGACATACTAACTACTACACACCCTCAGAGACATACTAACTACTACACACCCTCAGAGATATACTAACTACTACACACCCTCAGAGACATACTAACTACTACACACCCTCAGAGACATACTAACTACTACACACACCCTCAGAGACATACTAACTACTACACACCCTCAGAGACATACTAACTACTATACACACTAACTACTATACACCCTCAGAGACATACTAACTACTGCACACCCACAGAGACATACTAACTACTACACACCCTCAGAGACATACTAACTACTACACACCCTCAGAGACATACTAACTACTACACACCCTCAGAGACATACTAACTACTACACACCCTCAGAGACATACTAACTACTACACACCCTCAGAGACATACTAACTACTACACACCCTCAGAGACATACTAACTACTACACACCCTCAGAGACATACTAACTACTACACACCCTCAGAGACATACTAACTACTACACACCCTCAGAGACATACTAACTACTACACACACCCTCAGAGACATACTAACTACTACACACCCTCAGATATATACTAACTACTACACACCCTCAGAGACATACTAACTACTACACACACATTCAGAGATATACTAACTACTACACACACCCTCAGAGACATACTAACTACTTCACACCCTCAGAGATATACTAACTACTACACACCCTCAGAGACACACTAACTACTACACACACCCTCATAGACATACTAACTACTACACACCCTCAGAGACATACTAACTACTACTCACCCTCAGAGACATACTAACTACTACACACACCCTCAGAGACATACTAACTACTACACACCCTCAAAGACATACTAACTACTACGCACACCCTCAGAGACATACTAACTACTACACACACCCTCAGAGACACACTAACTACTACACACACCCTCAGAGACACACAAACTACTACACACCCTCAGAGACATACTAACTACTACACACCATCAGAGATATACTAACTACTACACACCCTCAGAGACATACTAACTACTACACACCCTCAGAGACATACTAACTACTACACACCCTCAGAGACATACTAACTACTACACACACCCTCAGAGACATACTAACTACTACACACCCTCAGAGACATACTAACTACTACACACACCCTCAGAGACATACTAACTACTACACACACCCTCAGAGACATACTAACTACTACACACACCCTCAGAGACATACTAACTACACACCCTCAGAGACATACTAACTACTACACACCCTCAGAGATATACTAACTACTACACACCCTCAGAGACATACTAACTACTACACACCCTCAGAGACATACTAACTACTATACACACTAACTACTATACACCCTCAGAGACATACTAACTACTGCACACCCACAGAGACATACTAACTACTACACACCCTCAGAGACATACTAACTACTACACACCCTCAGAGACATACTAACTACTACACACCCTCAGAGACATACTAACTACTACACACCCTCAGAGACATACTAACTACTACACACCCTCAGAGACATACTAACTACTACACACCCTCAGAGACATACTAACTACTACACACCCTCAGAGACATACTAACTACTACACACCCTCAGAGACATACTAACTACTACACACCCTCAGAGACATACTAACTACTACACACACCCTCAGAGACATACTAACTACTACACACCCTCAGATATATACTAACTACTACACACCCTCAGAGACATACTAACTACTACACACACATTCAGAGATATACTAACTACTACACACACCCTCAGAGACATACTAACTACTTCACACCCTCAGAGATATACTAACTACTACACACCCTCAGAGACACACTAACTACTACACACACCCTCATAGACATACTAACTACTACACACCCTCAGAGACATACTAACTACTACTCACCCTCAGAGACATACTAACTACTACACACACCCTCAGAGACATACTAACTACTACACACCCTCAAAGACATACTAACTACTACGCACACCCTCAGAGACATACTAACTACTACACACACCCTCAGAGACACACTAACTACTACACACACCCTCAGAGACACACTAACTACTACACACCCTCAGAGACATACTAACTACTACACACCATCAGAGATATACTAACTACTACACACCCTCAGAGACATACTAACTACTACACACCCTCAGAGACATACTAACTACTACACACCCTCAGAGACATACTAACTACTACACACACCCTCAGAGACATACTAACTACTACACACCCTCAGAGACATACTAACTACTACACACACCCTCAGAGACATACTAACTACTACACACACCCTCAGAGACATACTAACTACTACACACACCCTCAGAGACATACTAACTACACACCCTCAGAGACATACTAACTACTACACACCCTCAGAGATATACTAACTACTACACACCCTCAGAGACACACTAACTACTACACACACCCTCAGAGACATACTAACTACTACACACCCTCAGAGACATACTAACTACTACACACCCTCAGAGACATACTAACTACTACACACCCTCAGAGACATACTAACTACTACACACCCTCAGAGACATACTAACTACACACCCTCAGAGACATACTAACTACTACACACCCTCAGAGATATACTAACTACTACACACCATCAGAGACATACTAACTACTACACACACCCTCAGAGACATACTAACTACTACACACACCCTCAGAGACACACTAACTACTACACACCCTCAGAGACATACTAACTACACACACCCTCAGAGACATACTAACTACACACCCTCAGAGACATACTAACTACTACACACCCTCAGAGATATACTAACTACTACACACCATCAGAGACATACTAACTACTACACACCCTCAGAGACATACTAACTACTACACACCCTCAGAGACATACTAACTACTACACACCCAAAGAATAAAGACATTTCAAATGTCATATTATAACTATGTACAGTGTTATAACAATGTGCAAATAGTTAAAGTACAAAGGGCAAGTATCTCTCTCTCTCTCTCTGCCTCTATCTATGCTCCAGAACTTCTCTGTTTCTATGCAAAGAAGATGAATTGAGATGTCAACTTAAATGAAGTCTCACTGGAATCCTTCAGTGGCGTTAGCCTGCTTTATCTGCACATGCATCCCAAACGACTCTCTCTTCCCTTTACAGTGTCCTACATTTGACCAGGACCTATAGCGCTCTACTGCACTCTAAATGGACTACAGAGTCATTTGGGACGCAGTCCGTGACTTCTTTGATGGTAGCTGAGCTGAAGAGACGGCTCTCTGAGGGAGAGATATCACAGAGACTTTTACTGTGGCATAGACACAGACAGCCCTTAGTTAGATAGATCAATAACAATGATGGTCTGACCAATTCTGCTTTGTGCTGCCTTTACACACACACACACACACACACACACACACACACACACACACACACACACACACACACACACACACACACACACACACACACACACACACACACACACACACACACACACACACACACACACACACACACACACACAAACACTCTTTTAACGATTACATAACAAAAAGACATGGAAATATTCAGAAACACTTGTTAATTCATACCAGTTTTCTCTCTCTCCCTCTCTCTCTCTCCCTCCCTCTCTCCCACCAGACTCTCTCTACCAGAGGAGCCTCCCAGTGCCCCTCCTCAGACGGTGATTGCCAGTGGTCGTACCAACCAGTCCATCATGATCCAGTGGCAACCACCCCCGGAGAGCCACCAGAATGGACCGCTCCAGGGATACATCATCAGGTGAGACACAGAGCGGATTGGTCCAGGTTGAAGATGGAGGGGGTCAATGGCATTCATCTGGGTTATTAACCTGTATAACACCACTTGGATCATGGTCACAATCGTCCTCCCCTTCCATCTCTTTTCACCCTCACTTCCCCCTTTCTGCACTGTCTAACCATCCCTCTCTCTCTCTCCCCTCCTAGGTACTGTCTGTCAGGACTACCAGTGGACTGTCAAATGAAGAACATCACCAGGCCAGACCAGAATAACCTGCTCCTGGAGGACCTCATCATCTGGACTAACTATGAGATGGAGGTGGCAGCCTACAACAGGGCTGGGAGGGGTACCTACAGCCACAAGGTTACAGAGTGGACCCTGCAGGGAGGTGAGGATGGATGAAGTCCATTTCATCAGTCACATGGTTAAACATAGTTCTCCAGCTTTAAGGGTTGAGAAGTGAAGTACTTCTCTTAGCTCTCTGTGGAACATAGAACCACAACAAGCCCACGCCGTGCCAGAAGCTCCTCTGCAGCTTTAAGGGTTGAGAAGTGAAGTACTTCTCTTAGCTCTCTGTGGAACATAGAACCACAACAAGCCCACGCCGTGCCAGAAGCTCCTCTGCAGCTTTCTGAGGGCCGGTTATTCAGTCATCCCTCTTCTCTTCCTATCTCATCTTTTCTCTCTCTCTCTCTCGTATCTCCCTCCATCTCTCTCCCAGTCCCCACTGTCCCACCAGGTAATGTCCAGGCTGAGCCATTCAACTCCTCTACAGTCAGGCTGACCTGGTCAGCTCCTAGCCCTCAGTTCATCAACGGCATCAACCAGGGATACAAGGTGGGCAACAGAGAGCAGAGACCCTTACCAGAGACAAATATTCTTATTGGATGTGCAGTAGAACGACCTGTTCTGTAAATACATCTCTCTACTGTCATACACTGCCCTCTAGTGGTTAGAATAAAAACTGCATTCTCCAGCATTAGACGTACCAGTGCCTCAACAGATCACTCTAAACCAGCTGCAGTGTTTTGTTGTCTTTTCTCTTATGACATGTTTAAATTATCCCTCCGTCTGTTTCCAGCTGTTGGCGTGGGAGGCGGGTCACGAGGAGGACGTTACCATGGTGACAGTGAGACCTAACTTCCAGGACAGCGTGCATGTGGGCTACGTGACGGGACTGAAGAAGTTCACAGAGTACTACACCTCTGTCCTGTGTTTCACTACGCCTGGAGACGGCCCCCGCAGCCCACCTCACAGACTACGCACTCACGAAGACAGTGAGTACCACAGTCACATAACTATACCAAACCTGTAGGCACTCACGAAGACAGTGAGTACCACAGTCACATAACTATACCAAACCTGTAGGCACTCACGAAGACAGTGAGTACTACAGTCACATAACTATACCAAACCTGTAGGCACTCACGAAGACGGTGAGTACCACAGTCACATAACTATACCAAACCAGTAGGCACTCACGAAGACAGTGAGTACCACAGTCACATAATTATACCAAAACTGTAGGCACTCACGAAGACAGTGAGTACCACAGTCACATAATTATACCAAACCTGTAGGCACTCACGAAGACAGTGAGTACCACAGTCACATAATTATACCAAACCTGTAGGCACTCACAAAGACAGTGTCTCACAGGCACAGACAAAAGCTATTCGATTTCCACATTATTCTATCGACCCGAAGGCCCCGGACTGTACTGTGTTGGCTCAGATATTGTTTGTATGCGTAACTGGGACAGCGCAGTACAGCTCAGTCTGTCACAAATTGGCCCGGGTAAAAAGCATATTACAAACTATTACAGACTCAATATACTACTGTAAAGTATATGGTATATGATATAACTAAAGTATATGGTACTACTGTAAAGTATATGGTACTACTGTAAAGTATATGATACTACTGCAAAGTATATGGTACTACTGTAAAGTATATGATACGACTGTAAAGTATATGATACTACTGCAAAGTATATGGTACTACTGTAAAGTATATGGTACTACTGTAAAGTATATGATACTACTGCAAGTATATGGTACTACTGTAAAGTATATGGTACTACTGTAAAAGTATGTGGTACTACTGTAAAGTATATGATACTACTGTAAAGGATATAGTACTACTGTAAAGTATATGGTACCACTGTAAATTATATGGTATATGGTATAACTAAACTATATGGTACTACTGTAAAGTATATGGTACTACTGTAAAGTATATGGCACTACTGTAAAGTATATGGTACTACTATAAAGTATATGGTACTAATGTAAATTATATGGTACTACTGCAAAGTATATGGTACTTCATCAAAGTATATGAAACTACTGTAAAGTATATGGTACAACTGGAAAGTATATGGTACTACTTTAAAGTATATGGTACTACTTTAAAGTATATGATATTACTGTAAAGTATATGATACTACTGTAAAGTATATGGTACTACTCTAAAGTATACGATACTTGTGCACTAAACATACTGGACACTCACTGTATAATCCTTGCCTTGTGTGTGTCCAGCGCCTGGTGCCGTTGGTCACCTGAGCTTTACAGAGATCCTGGACACATCTCTGAAGGTCAGCTGGAAAGATCCCAATGAGAAGAATGGAGTCCTCACAGGTACTGCACCTAGTATAGTAGAGTATCTAACAATAACCCTCTCTGGGGAGACCACAACGAGAAGAATGGAGTCCTCACAGGTACTGTACCTAGAATAGTAGAGTATCTAACAATAACCCTCTCTGGAGAGACCTCAATGAGAAGAATGGAGTCCTCACAGGTACTTTACCTAGTATAGTAGAGTATCTAACAATAACCCTCTCTGGAGAGACCTCAACGAGAAGAAGGGAGTCCTCACAGGTACTGTACCTAGTATAGTATCTAACCCTAACCCTCTCTGGAGAGACATCAACGAGAAGAATGGAGTCCTCACAGGTACTGTACCTAGTATAGTATCTAACAATAACCCTCTCTGGAAAGACCTCAACTAGAAGATCAGAGTCCTCACAGTTAACTAGGTCTACTGTAGACATGGTCTATGGTTGACCCTGTTTGTTGGATGTGTGTTGTGCTTGGTTGGGTACTGTGGTAGCTTAAGTATCCATTTCTGTGCAAATGGCAGATAAAGATCTATTCTATTCCATTCTATTCACTTCTATAGGGAAAGGGAAAGGGGGATACCTAGTCAGTTCTATTCTAGTCTGTTCATATGTCCTCTGTATCAGTCTAACCAGCTGTGATGTCCCTCTCCTATAGGCTACCGCATCTCGTGGGAGGAGTTTAACCGGACCAACACCCGGGTCACCCACTACCTCCCTAACCTGACCCAGGAGTACCGAGTCACCGGGCTGACCGCCCTCACCACCTACACCATCCAGGTGGCTGGGATGACCTCCAAGGGTCAGGGTCAACTCTCTTCTTCTACTATATCATCTGGAGTTCCCCCAGGTTAGTACCTCCCCCTAACCATTCCCCAGGTTAGTACCTCCCCCTAACCATCCCCCAGGTTAGTACCTCCCCCTAACCATCCCCCAGGTTAGTACCTCCCACTAACCATCCCCCAGGTTAGTACCTCCACCTAACCATCCCCCAGGTTAGTACCTCCCCCTAACCATCCCCCAGGTTAGTACCTCCCACTAACCATCCCCCAGGTTAGTACCTCCCCCTAACCCTACCTCCAGGTTAGTACCTCCCCCTAACCCTACCCCCAGGTTAGTACCTCCCCCTAACCCTCCCCCAGGTCAGTACCTCCCCCTCCCCCAGGTCAGTACCTCCCCCTAACCATCCCCCAGGTTAGTACCTCCCCCTAACCATCCCCCAGGTTAGTACCTCCCACTAACCATCCCCCAGGTTAGTACCTCCACCTAACCATCCCCCAGGTTAGTACCTCCCCCTAACCATCCCCCAGGTTAGTACCTCCCCCTAACCATCCCCCAGGTTAGTACCTCCCCCTAACCCTACCCCCAGGTTAGTACCTCCCCCTAACCCTCCCCCTCTCCCAGGTCAGTACCTTACTTTACTCTGTACTTTATCTCCGTCCCTGATCTCACTGTCCCTCCTCCTTTATCTCCATCCCTGATCTCACTGTGTCTCTCCTCCTTTATCTCCATCCCTGATCTCACTGTCTCTCCTCCTTTATCTCCGCCCCTGATCTCACTGTGTCTCTCCTCCTTTATCTCGCTCCCTGATCTCACTGTGTCTCTCCTCCTTTATCTCCGTCCCTGATCTCACTGTCTCTCCTCCTTTATCTCCATCCCTGATCTCACTGTGTCTCTCCTCCTTTATCTCCGTCCCTGATCTCACTGTGTCCCTCCTCCTTTATCTCCGTCCCTGATCTCACTGTGTCTCTCCTCCTTTATCTCCGTCCCTGATCTCACTGTGTCCCTCCTCCTTTATCTCCGTCCCTGATCTCACTGTGTCCCTCCTCCTTTATCTCCATCCCTGATCTCATCGTGTCTTTCCTCCTCCCTATACAGAGATGCCGGGCCCGCCAACCAACATAGCCATCTCCAACATCGGCCCCCGCTCTGTGGCCCTGCAGTTTAAACCTGGCTATGACGGCAAGACATCCATCTCACGCTGGCAGGTCGAGGCACAGGTGAGAGACACATCCAATCAATCAATAAAACAATGAATGAAGCGAGCATCAATCAAACTTTAAGTGAATTTAAAAAATCATAGTCTCTCTCTCTCTCTATCTCCCTCCCTCCCTCTCTCTCTCTCTTTATCGCCCTCTCTCTTCTCTCTCTCTCTCTCTCTCTCTCTCTCTTTATCTCCCTCTCTCTTCTCTCCCTCTCTCTTCTCTCTCTCTCTCTCTCTCTCTCTCTCTCTCCCTCGCCCTCTCTCTATCTCCCTCCCACTCTCTCTCTCCCTCTCCCTCTTCCCCCTCAAAACCCCCATCTCCCCCCTCTCTCTCTTTTTCCTCCTCTCTCTACCCCCTCTCTCTCACCCTACCCATCATTATACCCACATCATTATACCCTCTTTAGATTGGTATAACCGGGGAGAATGAGGAGTGGGTGATGGTCCACCAGTTGCCCAACGAGCCTGATGCCCGCTCCCTGGAGGTCGTGGACCTGAACCCCTATACCTCATATAGGTACAGTAGAACATCACTAGTACAGCTACAACA
Organism: Salvelinus fontinalis; assembly: GCF_029448725.1. Classification (NCBI taxonomy): domain Eukaryota; kingdom Metazoa; phylum Chordata; class Actinopteri; order Salmoniformes; family Salmonidae; genus Salvelinus; species Salvelinus fontinalis. Next base: position 619,753 of record NW_026600233.1, read on the forward strand.
GGTACCTAACACTACACCTCCTATAGGTACAGTAGAACATCACTAGTACAGCTACAACAGGTACCTGACACTACCTCATATAGGTACAGTAGAACATCACTAGTACAGCTACAACAGGTACCTGACACTACCTCATATAGGTACAGTAGAACATCACTAGTACAGCTACAACAGGTACCTAACACCACCTCATATAGGTACAGTAGAACATCACTAGTACAGCTACAACAGGTACCTGACACCATACCTCCTATAGGTACAGTAGAACATCACTAGTACAGGTACCTAACACCACCTCCTATAGGTACAGTAGAGCATCACTAGTACAGCTACAACATGTACCTGACACTACACCTCCTATAGGTACAGTAGAACATCACTAGTACAGCTACAACAGGTACCTGACACCACACCTCCTATAGGTACAGTAGAACATCACTAGTACAGCTACAACAGGTACCTAACACTACACCTCCTATAGGTACAGTAGAACATCACTAGTACAGCTACAACAGGTACCTGACACTACACCTCCTATAGGTACAGTAGAACATCACTAGTACAGCTACAACAGGTACCTAACACTACACCTCCTATAGATACAGTAGAACATCACTAGTACAGCTACAACAGGTACCTGACACTACACCTCCTATAGGTACAGTAGAACATCACTAGTACAGCTACAACAGGTACCTAACACTACACCTCCTATAGATACAGTAGAACATCACTAGTACAGCTACAACAGGTACCTAACACTACACCTCCTATAGATACAGTAGAACATCACTAGTACAGCTACAACAGGTACCTAACACCACCTCCTATAGGTACAGTAGAACATCACTAGTACAGGTACCTAACACCACCTCCTATAGGTACAGTAGAACATCACTAGTACAGGTACCTAACACCACCTCCTATAGGTACAGTAGAACATCACTAGTACAGCTACAACAGGTACCTGACACTACACCTCCTATAGGTACAGTAGAACATCACTAGTACAGCTACAACAGGTACCTAACACTACACCTCCTATAGGTACAGTAGAACATCACTAGTACAGCTACAACAGGTACCTGACACCACCTCCTATAGGTACAGTAGAACATCACTAGTACAGGTACCTAACACCACCTCCTATAGGTACAGTAGAACATCACTAGTACAGCTACAACAGGTACCTAACACTACACCTCCTATAGGTACAGTAGAACATCACTAGTACAGGTACCTAACACCACCTCCTATAGGTACAGTAGAACATCACTAGTACAGCTACAACAGGTACCTGACACTACCTCCTATAGGTACAGTAGAACATCACTAGTACAGCTACCTAACACCACCTCATATAGAAACAGTAGAACATCACTAGTACAGCTACAACAGGTACCTAACACCACCTCCTATAGGTACAGTAGAACATCACTAGTACAGCTACAACAGGTACCTAACACTACACCTCCTATAGGTACAGTAGAACATCACTAGTACAGCTACAACAGGTACCTAACACCACCTCCTATAGGTACAGTAGAACATCACTAGTACAGCTACAACAGGTACCTAACACTACACCTCCTATAGGTACAGTAGAACATCACTAGTACAGCTACAACAGGTACCTAACACCACCTCCTATAGGTACAGTAGAACATCACTAGTAGAGCTACAACAGGTACCTAACACCACCTCCTATAGGTACAGTAGAACATCACTAGTACAGCTACAACAGGTACCTGACACTACACCTCCTATAGGTACAGTAGAACATCACTAGTACAGGTACCTAACACCACCTCCTATAGGTACAGTAGAACATCACTAGTACAGGTACCTGACACCACCTCCTATAGGTACAGTAGAACATCACTAGTACAGCTACAACAGGTACCTAACACTACACCTCCTATAGGTACAGTAGAACATCACTAGTACAGCTACAACAGGTACCTAACACTACACCTCCTATAGGTACAGTAGAACATCACTAGTACAGCTACAACAGGTACCTGACACCACCTCCTATAGGTACAGTAGAACATCACTAGTACAGGTACCTGACACCACCTCATATAGGTACAGTAGAACATCACTAGTACAGCTACAACAGGTACCTGACACCATACCTCCTATAGGTACAGTAGAACATCACTAGTACAGCTACTACAGGTACCTAACACCACCTCCTATAGGTACAGTAGAACATCACTAGTACAGCTACAACAGGTACCTGACACTACACCTCCTATAGATACAGTAGAACATCACTAGTACAGCTACAACAGGTACCTAACACCACCTCCTATAGGTACAGTAGAACATCACTAGTACAGGTACCTAACACCACCTCCTATAGGTACAGTAGAACATCACTAGTACAGCTACAACAGGTACCTAACACTACACCTGATAAACGTACTCACATAGTTATTCTGGTAGTCACATACTGACCACACAATACGCCCATCAGTGTTGGACTCTATTCCACTTCAAAGGGATCAACATTCATTTCATGAGCAGAAAAGTCCATACCCTCTGAATTGAAATGGGATTGGTCCCCAACCCTGATTCCTGTGTCCCCATGTAGTCCCCATAGCTCCCACCAGAACATCCTGTCAAACCCATGTAGTCCCCATAGCTCCTACCAGAACATCCTGTCAAACCCATGTTGTAAGCATAGCTCCTACCAGAACATCCTGTCAAACCCATGTTGTAAGCATAGCTCCTACCAGAACATCCTGTCAAACCCATGTTGTAAGCATAGCTCCTACCAGAACATCCTGTCAAACCCATGTTGTCCCCATAGCCCCTACCAGAACATCCTGTCAAACCCATGTTGACCCCATAGCTCCTACCAGAACATCCTGTCAAACCCATGTTGTCCCCATAGCTCCTACCAGAACATCCTGTCAAACCCATGTTGACCCCATAGCTCCTACCAGAACATCCTGTCAAACCCATGTTGACATCCGTACCTTGCTGTCTGTCCCCCCCCCTGTAGGTTCCGTATGCGCCAGGTGAACATAGTGGGGACCAGTCCTCCCAGCCAGCCCTCCAGGAAGATCCAGACCCTGCAGGCCCCTCCAGATATCTCCCCCTACAACGTCACCCTGCGAACAGCCTCAGAGACCAGCCTCTGGCTCCGATGGGTGGTGCGTCCTGACTAGATTGTTTTCCTCATAAGGGCACAAGGGAACACAGACATGCATGAACACAATATCTGTTTCTCTGTCTGTCTCTGTCAATCAGTCTCTGTCTGTCTGTATCTCTGTTTCTCTTTCAATAAGTCTCTGTTTCTCTGTCAGTCTCTGTCTGTGTGTATCTCTGTTTCTCTGTCAATAAGTCTCTGTTTCTCTGTCAATCAGTCTCTGTCTGTGTGTATCTCTGTTTCTCTGTCAATCAGTCTCTGTCTGTCTGTATCTCTGTTTCTCTGTCAATCAGTCTCTGTCTCTCTGTATCTCTGTTTCTCTGTCAATCAGTCTCTGTCTGTCTGTATCTCTGTTTCTCTGTCAATCAGTCTCTGTTTCTCTGTATCTCTGTTTCTCTGTCAATCACTCTGTTTCTCTGTCAGTCTCTGTCTGTCTGTATCTCTGTCTCTCTGTCTCTCTGTCTCTCTGTCTCTCTGTCTCTCTGTCTCTCTGTCTCTCTGTCTCTCTGTCTCTCTGTCTCTCTGTTTCTCTGTCAGTCAGTCTCTGTATCTCTGTCTCTCTGTCAGTCAGTCTCTGTATCTCTGTATCTCTGTCAGTCAGTCTCTGTTTCTCTGTCAGTCAGTCTCTGTCTCTCAATCAGTCTCTGTATCTCTGTCAGTCAGTCTCTGTTTCTCTGTCAGTCAGTCTCTGTCTCTCAATCAGTCTCTGTATCTCTGTCTCTCTGTCAGTCAGTCTATGTTTCTCTGTCAGTCAGTCTCTGTCTCTCAGTCAGTCTCTGTATCTCTGTCTCTCTGTCAGTCTGTCTATGTTTCTCTGTCAGTCAGTGTCTGTCTCTCTGTCAGTCAGTCTCTGTATCTCTGTCTCTGTCAGTCAGTCTTTGTCTCTCTGTCAGTCAGTCTCTGTCTCTCTGTTTCTCTGTCAGTCAGTGTGTATCATACCCTGTCCACCTTCCTCCCCACCTCCTCTCTCTCCAGCCTCTTCCAGAGTGGGAGTACAATGGGGACCAGGAGTTGGTGGGTTACCGGGTTCAGTACTCCAGAGCGGCATCTAAGGAAGGAGTCCTATCCCACATCATCAGTGACCGGCTGGAGAGGGAGTTCACCATAGAGGACCTGGAGGAGTGGACAGAGTACGAAGTCAGGGTTCAGGCCATCAACGGCATGGGTTCTGGGCCCTGGAGCCAGCCTGTCCAGGGCAGAACCAGGGAGTCTGGTAAGACTGGGGAGACAGCTAACACACTCATACTACACACACATTAACACACTTACACTGAACACACACACACATAGGCTGTATTCTAACCTCTGACCCCTGTGTAGTGCCGTCCTGTGGTCCCACCAATGTGTCATCCTTCGCCACGACTTCCAGCAGCATCCTGGTCCGCTGGGGGGAGGTCCCTCAGACTGACCGCAACGGACTCATCCTGGGATACAAGGTCAGTGCCACACACACACGCACGCACACACACACAGACACACACACACACACACACAGACACACACACAGACACACACACACACACACACACACACACACACACACACACACACACACACACACACACACACACACACACACACACACACACACACACACACACACACACACACACATACACACACACACACACACACACACACACACACACACACACACACACACACACACACACACACACACACACACACACACACACACACACACACACACACACACACACACACGCACACAGACACCTAAACAGGAACCTAAACAAACACAGTCACTATTACCCGTTGTCCCCGTGGTCTCCCAGGTGGTGTATAAGGACAAGGGTTCAGACTCTGTCCCTCAGTACTGGGAGGTAGAGGGGAACACCAGCCACAGTGTTCAGTTGAGTGGTCTGGGGAAGTACGTCCTGTATGAGATCCAGGTCCTGGCCTTCACACGGATAGGAGACGGCAGGAGCAGCAGGCCGACCATCCTGGAGAGGACCCTGGACGATGGTGAGCATTACTCACTGACCATTAGGTTCAAAACCCGGGTGTCCAGCACGCCACAACACTGTGTTAGCCTGTTGAGATAAATACAGCAGTGAAGGGCCCCCCCCCCCCCCCCTAAAGGAGGCTACTGGCCACGTCAAGACTATTCTACCCTCTACTAGAACCACTGGTCCTGTTATCCTCTGTTCTGGATTTGTATTGATAAAGGTAAGCTCAACTAGATCGACGTGGACACAGTACTGTTGTGTTGGTACTGTCCTCCTAACCCATGTTCCTCCCTCTGTCTCCACAGTCCCAGGTCCTCCAGTGGGCATCCTGTTCCCAGAGGTGAGGACCGGCTCAGTCAGGCTCATCTGGCAGCCTCCTGCCCAGCCTAACGGCATCATTCTGGGTACGTCTACTACCACAGCCCCCTACCCCTCCATACATCCATTATCCTAACAGGTAGTAGTATTTCTAACTAACTGCTGCATCTAAACCACAGGGGCTTCGTATCTCAGGGTCCAAGCTCTCATACCAAGACATTATCCTCATTCTGCTCATTACATTGTCCCTGGTTCCTCCAAGACACTATCCTCATGCTGCTCATTACATTGTCCCTGGTTCCTCTAAAACATTATCCTCATTCTGTTCATTACATTGTCCCTGGTTCCTCTAAGACATTATCCTCATTCTGCTCATTACATTGTCCCTGGTTCCTCTAAGACATTACCCTCATTCTGTTCATTACATTGTCCCTGGTTCCTCTAAGACATTATCCTCATTCTGTTCATTACATTGTCCCTGGTTCCTCTAAGACATTATCCTCATTCTGTTCATTACATTGTCCCTGGTTCCTCTAAGACATTATCCTCATTCTGCTCATTACATTGTCCCTGGTTCCTCCAAGACATTATCCTCATTCTGTTCATTACATTGTCCCTGGTTCCTCCAAGACATTATCCTCATTCTGTTCATTACATTGTCCCTGGTTCCTCTAAGACATTATCCTCATTCTGTTCATTACATTGTCCCTGGTTCCTCTAAGACATTATCCTCATTCTGTTCATTACATTGTCCCTGGTTCCTCTAAGACATTATCCTCATTCTGTTCATTACATTGTCCCTGGTTCCTCTAAGACATTATCCTCATTCTGCTCATTACATTGTCCCTGGTTCCTCTAAGACATTATCCTATTTCTGTTCATTACATTGTCCCTGGTTCCTCTAAGACATTATCCTCATTCTGCTCATTACATTGTCCCTGGTTCCTCTAAGACATTATCCTCATTCTGTTCATTACGTTGTCCCTGGTTCCTCTAAGACATTATCCTCATTCTGCTCATTACATTGTCCCTGGTTCCTCTAAGACATTATCCTCATTCTGTTCATTACATTGTCCCTGGTTCCTCTAAGACATTATCCTCATTCTGTTCATTACATTGTCCCTGGTTCCTCTAAGACATTATCCTCATTCTGTTCATTACATTGTCCCTGGTTCCTCTAAGACATTATCCTCATTCTGTGCATTACATTGTCCCTGGTTCCTCTAAGACATTATCCTCATTCTGCTCATTACATTGTCCCTGGTTCCTCTAAGACATTATCCTCATTCTGTTCATTACATTGTCCCTGGTTCCTCTAAGACATTATCCTCATTCTGTTCATTACATTGTCCCTGGTTCCTCTAAGACAGTATCCTCATTCTGTTCATTACATTGTCCCTGGTTCCTCTAAGACATTATCCTCATTCTGTTCATTACATTGTCCCTGGTTCCTCTAAGACATTATCCTCATTCTGTTCATTACATTGTCCCTGGTTCCTCTAAGACACTATCCTCATTCTGTTCATTACATTGTCCCTGGTTCCTCCAAGACACTATGCAATCTATGTCCATGTCCTTTATTGACAACATTTCAACATTTTAGGTCGTCAACAGATCGTTTCCCGTACTGAATCGTCATGTTCCTCTCTCCGACCTAGCCTATCAGATCACACACAGACGGAACACCTCCAGTAGCAACTCTGCCACTGTGGACGTGCTGAGCCCCAGTGCACGACAGTATACAGCATCTGGACTGAAACCAGAGTCCGTCTACGTGTTCCGCCTCACCGCTCAGACGCGCAAGGGCTGGGGGGAGGCTGCAGAGGCCCTGGTGGTCACGACAGAGAAGAGAGGTAGGTACTGACCCGACTGGGGAGGAAACAGGGCTGGGGGGGAGGCTGCAGAGGCCCTGGTGGTCACGACAGAGAAGAGAGATAGGTACTGACCCGACTGGGGAGGAAACAGGGCTGGGGGGGAAGCTGCAGAGGCCCTGGTGGTCACGACAGAGAAGAGAGGTAGGTACTGACCCGACTGGGGAGGAAACAGGGCTGGGGGGGAGGCAGCAGAGGCCCTGGTGGTCACGACAGAGAAGAGAGGTAGGTACTGACCTGACTGGGGAGGAAACAGGGCTGGGGGGAGGCTGCAGAGGCCCTGGTGGTCACGACAGAGAAGAGAGGTAGGTACTGACCCGACTGGGGAGGAAACAGGGCTGGGGGGGGAGGCTGCAGAGGCCCTGGTGGTCACGACAGAGAAGAGAGGTAGGTACTGACCCGACTGGGGAGGAAACAGGGCTGGGGGGAGGCTGCAGAGGCCCTGGTGGTCACGACAGAGAAGAGAGGTAGGTAATGACCCGACTGGGGAGGAAACAGGGCTGGGGGGGAGGCTGCAGAGGCCCTGGTGGTCACGACAGAGAAGAGAGGTAGGTACTGACCCAACTGGGGAGGAAACAGGGCTGGGGGGAGGCTGCAGAAGCCCTGGTGGTCACGACAGAGAAGAGAGGTAGGTAATGACCCGACTGGGGAGGAAACAGGGCTGGGGGGGAGGCTGCAGAGGCCCTGGTGGTCACGACAGAGAAGAGAGGTAGGTACTGACCCGACTGGGGAGGAAACAGGGCTGGTGGGGAGGCTGCAGAGGCCCTGGTGGTCACGACAGAGAAGAGAGGTAGGTACTGACCCGACTGGGGAGGAAACAGGGCTGGGGGGGAGGCTGCAGGGAGGAAACAGTGCTGGGGGGAGGCTGCAGAGGCCCTGGTGGTCACGCCAGAGAAGAGAGGTAGGTACTGACCCGACTGGGGAGGAAACAGTGCTGGGGGGGAGGCTGCAGAGGCCCTGGTGGTCACGACAGAGAAGAGAGGTAGGTACTGACCCGACTGGGGAGGAAACAGGGCTGGGGGGGAGGCTGCAGGGAGGAAACAGTGCTGGGGGAGGCTGCAGAGGCCCTGGTGGTCACGACAGAGAAGAGAGGTAGGTACTGACCCGACTGGGGAGGAAACAGTGCTGGGGGGAGGCTGCAGAGGCCCTGGTGGTCACGACAGAGAAGAGAGGTAGGTACTGACAGCGATTGACAGTGTGTGTTTTCCCCGCCCCCTCAGCGCGGCCCCAGCCAGCCAGCCGTCCCACAGTGCCCCAGGAGGACGTGCAGGCGCGCAGCGTGATGTTGTCATGGGAACCAGGTAGCGACGGCCTGTCACCTGTCCGATACTACACGGTGCAGTACAGAGAGCTACCAGACAGTAACTGGACTGTCCACTCTGCATCGGTCAACCACGAGGCCAGCTCCTACATAGTGGACAGGTACAATACACACCCTACCTAGTACCCTACCTAACACCCTCACTAATGTACTACCTAGCACAATACCTAGTACCCTATCTAGTGCAGGTCAGAGGGCAGAGAGACCTTATTCACATTTAAAGGACTGTCTTTATGTAGGGTTATGAATGTGTTATGTGGGGTTATGAATGTGTTCATGTAGGGTTATGAATGTGTTTATGTAGGGTTATGAATGTGTTATGTAGGGTTATGAATGTGTTATGTGGGGTTATGAATGTGTTATGTGGGGTTATGAATGTGTTATGTGGGGTTATGAATGTGTTATGTGGGGTTATGAATGTGTTTATGTAGGGCTATGAATGTGTTTATGTAGGGTTATGAATGTGTTATATGGGGTTATGAATGTGTTTATGTAGGGTTATGAATGTGTTATTTAGGGTTACGAATGTGTTTATGTGGGGTTATGAATGTGTTATGTAGGGTTATGAATGTGTTATGTAGGGTTATGAATGTGTTTATGTGGGGTTATGAATGTGTTTATGTAGGGTTATGAATGTGTTTATGTAGGGTTATGAATGTGTTATGTGGGGTTATGAATGTGTTTATGTAGGGTTGTGAATGTGTTTATATGGGGTAATGAATGTGTTTATGTGGGGTTATGAATGTGTTATGTAGGGTTATGAATGTGTTATGTAGGGTTATGAATGTGTTTATGTAGGGTTATGAATGTGTTTATGTGGGGTTATGAATGTGTTTATGTAGGGTTATGAATGTGTTTATGTATGGTTATGAATGTGTTATGTAGGGTTATGAATGTGTTATGTAGGGTTATGAATGTGTTATGTAGGGTTATGAATGTGTTATGTAGGGTTATGAATGTGTTATGTAGGGCTATGAATGTGTTATGTGGGGTTATGAATGTGTTTATGTAGGGTTATGAATGTGTTTATGTAGGGTTATGAATGTGTTATGTAGGGTTATGAATGTGTTTATGTAGGGTTATGAATGTGTTTATGTGGGGTTATGAATGTGTTTATGTAGGGTTATGAATGTGTTTATGTGGGGTTATGAATGTGTTATGTAGGGTTATGAATGTGTTATGTAGGGTTATGAATGTGTTATGTAGGGTTATGAATGTGTTATGTAGGGTTATGAATGTGTTATGTGGGGTTATGAATGTGTTATGTAGGGTTATGAATGTGTTTATGTAGGGTTATGAATGTGTTTATGTGGGGTTATGAATGTGTTATGTAGGGTTATGAATGTGTTTATGTGGGGTTATGAATGTGTTATGTAGGGTTATGAATGTGTTATGTAGGGTTATGAATGTGTTATGTAGGGTTATGAATGTGTTATGTAGGGTTATGAATGTGTTATGTGGGGTTATGAATGTGTTATGTAGGGTTATGAATGTGTTTATGTAGGGTTATGAATGTGTTATGTAGGCAGCCTTCAAACACAGTGTTACCACACTATCTAGTACATGTCTAGGATAACTCTAGGTTGAAGACATAAGTGAACTGACGGGACATTCTCTCCTGCCAGCCTCAAGCCGTTCACCTCCTACCAGTTCAGAGTGAAAGCCACCAACGACATCGGGGACAGTGAGTACAGCCAGGAGAGTGAGGCTGTCACCACACTGCAGGACGGTAAGGCCATCATGGAAATGAGACTGACTGACTCCGTAGCCCTGCAAACTCGCTTTCCCAAACCTTTTTCAAATCTTACAAAGATTTTGAGAGTTTGCTTAACTGCCTGTAGCGCCAGATGGACAGGGTTTCGAGAGTTTGCTAAGTCTTCCTGTAGTGCCAGATGGACAGGGCTTTGAGAGGTTGCTTAAGTCTGCCTGTAGTGCCAGATGGACAGGGTTTTGAGAGTTTGCTAAGTCTGCCTGTAGTGCCAGATGGACAGGGTTTTGAGAGGTTGCTTAAGTCTGCCTGTAGTGCCAGATGGACAGGGTTTTTGAAATGAGGGACTATTTCGTTGGTCAACTATTTGACTATTCAACTATTTGAACCCAGGTTCATGTTGATTCTGTTTTTGCTGGGTGATCCTCATGAGACCTGTGTCTAGTCACTCCACTGTAATGGAGACAGACAGTCCTCCTCACTAGGCAGCCATTGCTGTCTCTCTGATTGCTGTCACCCATTGCTGTCTCTCTGATTGCTGTCTCTCATTGCTGTCTCTCTGATTGCTGTCTCTCATTGCTGTCTCTCTCTCTCTCATACTGAGCGTCAGAGAATCAGACTGCCTGTGCTTGTTGACACAATAGCCCTACTGTGTGTGTGTGTGTGTGTGTGTGTGTGTGTGTGTGTGTGTGTGTGTGTGTGTGTGTGTGTGTGTGTGTGTGTGTGTGTGTGTGTGTGTGTGTGTGTGTGTGTGTGTGTGTGTGTGTGTGTGTGTGTGTGTGTGTGTGTGTGAGAGAGATCAAAAGCGTTTATACAGTCCACCAGTTCAACGATACCCTTATATCTGTCTCCACACAGCCCCAGACAAAGCTCCCACAATCCTCTCTGTTACACCCCACACCACCACCTCGGTGCTGGTCCGATGGGAGGTAAGCGGTACATTTGTAAGGTGCAGTTTTCTCTCTTCTAGATAGTTTCCTTGCCACTGTGTTGTTTTTAAGTCTAGTGGTCTAGGCTGAGTTTACTGTAAAACACTGTGTTGTTTTTAAGTCTCGTGGTCTAGGCTGAGTTTACTGTAAAACACCGTGTTGTTTTTAAGTCTGGTGGTCTAGGCTGGGTTTACTGTAAAACACTGTTGTTTTTAAGTCTGGTGGTCTAGGCTGGGTTTACTGTAAAACACTGTGTTGTTTTTAAGTCTGGTGGTCTAGGCTGGGTTTACTGTAAAACACTGAGTTGTTTTTAAGTCTGGTGGTCTAGGCTGGGTTTACTGTAAAACACTGTGTTGTTTTTAAGTCTGGTGGTCTAGGCTGGGTTTACTGTAAAACACTGTGTTGTTTTTAAGTCTGGTGGTCTAGGCTGAGTTTACTGTAAAACACTGTGTTGTTTTTAAGTCTGGTGGTCTAGGCTGGGTTTACTGTAAAACACTGTGTTGTTTTTAAGTCTGGTGGTCTAGGCTGGGTTTACTGTAAAACACTGTGTTGTTTTTAAGTCTGGTGGTCTAGGCTGAGTTTACTGTAAAACACTGTGTTGTTTTTAAGTCTCGTGGTCTAGGCTGAGTTTACTGTAAAACACTGTGTTGTTTTTAAGTCTGGTGGTCTAGGCTGGGTTTACTGTAAAACACTGTTGTTTTTAAGTCTGGTGGTCTAGGCTGGGTTTACTGTAAAACACTGTGTTGTTTTTAAGTCTGGTGGTCTAGGCTGGGTTTACTGTAAAACACTGTGTTGTTTTTAAGTCTGGTGGTCGAGGCTGGGTTTACTGTAAAACACTGTGTTGATGTAAGACTGTGGATATAAAAAGGTCTTCATAAATAAATGTGATTGATCCCCCTTCCAGCCGCCTGCTGAGAAGCAGATAAACGGGGTGCTGCTGGGGTTCAGGGTACGATACCGGGAGTTACAATACGACCACCTCCGTAGCTTCACCATACGAACCATCAACAGCCCCGCCTCCAACTGGGCCGAGCTCACCGGTGAGTTGACCTCTGACCTCTGTTTGTTTCCTTAACATTTTCCTCAGCTCAGCCTTTGGGTGACTGTGGGTCTACTCTGTTCACACGTTACCATGAAGACCTAACATCAGTCTCCTACCTCTCTCTCCTCCCCCTCTCTCTCCTTGCCCTCTCTCTCCTCGCCCTCTCTCTCCTCCCTCTCTCTCTCCTCCCTCTCTCTGTCCTCCCCCTCTCTCTCCTCCCGCTCTCTCTCCTCCACCTCTCTCTCCTCCACTCTCTCTCGCTCCTCCACCCCCCACCTCCTCTCCTCCCCCCTCTCTCTCCTCCCCTCTCTCTCTCCTCCCTCCTCTCTCCTCCCTCCCTCTCCTCCCTCTCTCTCCTCCCCCTCTCTCTCCTCCACCTCTCTCTCCTCCCCCCTCCCCCCCCTCTCTCCTCCACCCTCTCTCTCTCCTCCTACCCCCCTCTCCTCCTCCTACCCCCTCTCCCCTCTCTCCTCCCCCCTCTCTCTCTCCCCCTCTCTCTCTCCCCCTCTCTCCTCCACCTCTCTCTCCTCCACCTCTCTCTCCTCCCCCTCTCTCCCCCCCCCTCCCCCCCCCCCCCCTCTCTCTCCTCCCTCTCTCTTCTCCCCTCTCTCTCCTCCACCACTCTCCTCCCCCTCTCTCTCCTCCCTCTCTCTCCTCCACCTCTCTCTCCTCCCTCTCTCTCCTCCACCTCTCTCTCCTCCCCCTCTCTCATCCCTCTCTCTCTCCTCCCACTCTCTCTCCTCACCTCTCTCTCCTCCCCCTCTCTCCTCCCCCTCTCTCTCCTCCCTCTCTCTCTCCTCCCCCTTTCTCTCCTCCCCCTCTCTCTCCTCCCTCTCTCTCCTCCCCCTCTCTCTCTCTCTCTCTCCTCCCCCTCTCTCTCCTCCCTCTCTCTCTCCTCCCTCTCTTTCTCCTCCCTCTCTCTCTCCTCTCTCTCTCCTCCCTCTCTCTCCCCTCCCTCTCTCTCCTCCCCCTCTCTCCTCCCCCTCTCTCCTCCCCCTCTCTCCTCCCCCTCTCTCTCCTCCCCCTTTCTCTCCTCCCCCTCTCTCTCCTCCCTCTCTCTCCTCCCCCTCTCTCTCTCCTCCCCCTCTCTCTCCTCCCTCTCTCTCTCCTCCCTCTCTCTCTCCCCTCCCTCTCCTCCCTCTCTCTCTCCTCCCTCTCTCTCCTCCCCCTCTCTCTGCCTCTTTATGGTGGCTGCCCTGACTCCCTGTGTTCTGTCCTCCCTCACCCCTCCTCCCACCCTGGTCCGTCACCCTCTAGCCCCCTACAGTGTGAGGAACCTGAGCGAGTCCTCTCTCACCCAGTACGAGCTGGATAGTAAGTCCACTGTATCACAGGAGGCTGGTGGGGAGGAGGGGCTCGTGGTAATGACTGGAGCGGAATTAGTGGAATGGTATCAAGTACATCAGACACATGTTTCCATTCGCTCCATTCTGGCCCTTATGATGAGCCTTCCTCCCTCAGCAGCCTCCTCTGTCTCTCTCTCTGTCTGCCGGACAATCATCTGTGTATGTAAACGTATGTTTATGTCAGTGTGTGTTTGCCAACATCCCACATCTCTGCTCTTCCTCATTTGTCTTAATATTTAACCTTCCTGTCATGGTGTTGTTTTACATCTTCCTCATCAGGTGTGTCCTGACCTTTGACCTCTTCACTTTATCTCTCTGCTTTTCCTTCAGCTCATATAGTTGTATGACCAGTTCCACTGCTGTTGGATGGTCCTCCCAGGCCATCTGTGGATCACTCTCTCTGTGTTTCTCCCCCCACAGACTTGAGTAAACACAAGCGTTATGAGATCCGCCTGAGTGTGTACAACGCCGTGGGAGAGGGGCCTACCAGCACGCCACAGGAAGTGTTTGTAGGAGAGGCAGGTAAGAAGCGATGATGAGATCAACTTTATTGTCCCTAGTGGTTCCACTCTTCTGGAAAACCAACCCAAGCACAGCTCAACTATTTAAAGCTATTTGACATATGACCTGGTCTGACCAATATCACTATTGAATGTTTACCCTCCACTCCACTCCAGTTCCAACAGCCCCGCCCCAATCTGTGACCATCCAATCATCAACAGCCACCCAGCTGGAAGTCACATGGAGCCCGCCCCCTCTTGACTCTCAGAATGGAGACATACAGGGGTACAAGGTGAGGATCACTGGGCAATCACTTAACCTGAACCACTTCTAACATGTGGGTCTGTAGTATACCATACTGTAGTATACCATACTGTAGTAGACCATACTGTAGTATACCATACTGTAGAACATGTGGGTCTGTAGTATACCATACTGTAGTATACCATACTGTACTGTGGTATACCATAATGTACTGTAGTATGCCATACTGTAGAACATGTGGGTCTGTAGTATACCATACTGTAGTATACCATACCGTAGTATACCATACTGTAGTATACCATACTGTAGTAGACCATGCCGTAGTATACCATACTGTAGTATACCACACTGTAGAACATGTGGGTCTGTAGTATACCATACTGTAGTATACCATACTGTAGTAGACCATGCCGTAGTATACCATACTGTAGTATACCATACTGTAGAACATGTGGGTCTGTAGTATACCATACTGTAGTATACCATACTGTAGTATACCATACTGTAGAACATGTGGGTCTGTAGTATACCATACTGTAGTATACCATACTGTACTGTGGTATACCATAATGTACTGTAGTATACCATACTGTAGAACATGTTGGTCTGTAGTATAACATACTGTAGTATACCATACTGTAGAACAGTGTTTGTCAAACCTCTTCTAGACCAAGCTGGTTCCACTTGATCTGTTCCAGGACTGGTACATCTGATCCAACCGGTCAATCACAACACACACACACACACACACACACACACACACACACACACACACACACACACACACACACACACACACACAACAGACAGACAGACAGACAACACTCACAACACACACATACACACACACATACACACACACACACAACAGACAGACAGACAACACACACAACACACACACACACAACACAAACACAACACGACACAACACGCTAAGCCATAGATAAAGTGAAACAACTGTCTGAATGTGAATATAACCTCTGACCCTTCCTCATGTAATCTAGATCTATCTGAATGTGAATATAACCTCTGACCCTTCATCATGTAATCTAGATATATCTGAATGTGAATATAACCTCTGACCCTTCATCATGTAATCTAGATATATCTGAATGTGAATATAACCTCTGACCCTTCATCATGTAATCTAGATCTATCTGAATGTGAATGTAACCTCTGACCCTTCCTCATGTATTCTAGATCTATCTGAATGTGAATATAACCTCTGACCCTTCCTCATGTAATCTAGATCTATCTGAATGTGAATATAACCTCTGACCCTTCATCATGTAATCTAGATCTATCTGAATGTGAATATAACCTATGACCCTTCATCATGTAATCTAGATATATCTGAATGTGAATATAACCTCTGACCCTTCCTCATGTAATCTAGATCTATCTGAATGTGAATATAACCTATGACCCTTCATCATGTAATCTAGATATATCTGAATGTGAATATAACCTCTGACCCTTCATCATGTAATCTAGATCTATCTGAATGTGAATATAACCTCTGACCCTTCCTCATGTATTCTAGATGTATCTGAATTTAACCTCTGACCTTTCCTCATGTATTCTAGATCTATCTGAATTTAACCTCTGACCTTTCCTCATGTATTCTAGATCTATCTGAATATAACCTCTGACCCTTCCTCATGTATTCTAGAACTATCTGAATATAACCTCTGACCCTTCATCATGTATTCTAGATCTATCTGAATATAACCTCTGACCCTTCCTCATGTATTCTAGATCTATCTGAATATAACCTCTGACTCTTCCTCATGTATTCTAGAACTATCTGAATATAACCTCTGACCCTTCCTCATGTATTCTAGATCTATCTGAATTTAACCTCTGACCCTTCCTCATGTATTCTAGATCTATCTGAATTTAACCTCTGACCCTTCCTCATGTATTCCAGATCTACTTCTGGGAGTTCCAGCTGCAGAATGAGACAGAGAGACTGCGTACCATGTTCCTCCCAGAGCTAGGGGTCAAGATTAAGAACCTGACTGGCTATACCACATACATGATCAGTGTCGCAGCCTTCAACGCAGCAGGGGACGGGCCCCGGAGTCCCCCAACCAGGGGCCGAACACAACAGGCTGGTAAGGGCCATGCACACACACACACACACACACACACACACACACACACACACACACACACACACACACACACACACACACACACACACACACACACACACACACACACACACACACACACACACACACACACACACACACACACACACACACACACACACACACATACAGCAGGCCGGTAAAGGACACACTAACACACACGCACATGGACACTGACACACACAGACAAACCACCTACAGTATATGTGGTATCTTTTAATTGCCCAGCAGAGGGCGGTCTCAACAAGCAGGTGAGCTCTAAGCCAAAGCGACTGGGTTAGAGCCAGTCAGTAGTACAGTACAGAATTACAGTAAGAGTAGGAAGCTGACCAACAGCACTGCATCACATCTACTACTGTATCTGTGCTACCCACCACCATTAGGCTCCCTCTTCTTCTGTCTCTTTCTCCCTCTCTCCCACTCACTGTTCCAATGTTCTCAAGTGCCAGTTTGAAGGATATGCTCAGGACTCTGGTCCCAGCCACAGTAGCTCACCGCATGAGAAACGGATGAGAGCGTTCAGTTCTGACTCAGTGGTTCTCAGTAGTACGCACTACACACTGTTTAACTATTTGTACTGTAACTGTGCTACTCCCGTCCGTCCGTCCGTCCGTCCGTCTGTCTGACTCTCTCTCTTCATTCCTCTCTCTCGGTCCTCAAGTCCCAGTTCAGTTTGAAGGATATTCTCAGGACCCTGTGCCCACTCCAGTCACAATATGTCACTGCAGGAGAAACGGATGAGAGCTGTCAGCTTGAGTCACTGGTATTCAGCACCATGGACACGTACTACACTACAGATTGTGTAACTGTCAATGTTGTCCCCTTCCCTTATAGGAAATAGGACATATATGGGACAAGTTTGGACTCAGGATATGGGAACTAACAGTCAAGGGGGTGAGGGGGGGGTTTGAGTCTTATTGGTAAGGATTTGATAGCTACTACGAAATTTTTTCACGGGGAAATCACAGTGTGGAATGGAGGCCTGATGACACTATAGAGGGGGAGGAGGAGGAGGAGGAGGAGGAGGAGGAGGAGGAGGAGGAGGAGGAGGAGGAGGATGGTATTGTATAGGGTTGAATATTTTCCCAGTATTTTACAAATGTTTCATCCTGAGAATAAATCACTTTTTTCCCGGGTAACCAGGTATTTCCCGCCAAAACCGGACATTTATTCAAAAGCATATGAAGCATATACTGTCTGGATTTGATAGAAATAAAGCCCATAGATGTAGCTAGCTATATGCTCTCTTGGGTAAATACATGAAATAAAGCCATAGATGTAGCTAGCTATATGCTCTCTTGGGTAAATACATGAAATAAAGCCCATAGACGTAGCTAGCTGTATGCTCTCTTGGGTAAATACATGAAATAAAGCCCATAGATGTAGCTAGCTATATGCTCTCTTGGGTAAATACATGAAATAAAGCCCATAGATGTAGCTAGCTATATGCTCTCTTGGGTAAATACATGAAATAAAGCCCATAGATGTAGCTAGCTATATGCTCTCTTGGGTAAATACATGAAATAAAGCCCATAGATGTAGCTAGCTATATGCTCTCTTGGGTAAATACATGAAATAAAGCCCATAGATGTAGCTAGCTATATGCTCTCTTGGGTAAATACATGAAATAAAGCCCATAGATGTAGCTAGCTATATGCTCTCTTGGGTAAATACATGAAACTAGCTCCAGTAGGCTAATCTTTTTGAGTGTGAACTGTATTACTGTACTGCATTGTGTTATACTGTATTACTGTACTGTATTATACTGTATTACTATACTGTATTACTATATTGTATTATACTGTATTACCGTACTGCATTGTATTAGACTCTATTACTATATTGTGTTATACTGTATTACTGTACTACATTGTATTATACTGTATTACTGTACTGTATTGTATTATACTGTATTACTATATTGTATTATACTGTATTATTATACTGTAATATACTGTATTACTGTACTGTATTGTATTATACTGTATTACTGTACTGTATTACACGGTATTACTGTACTGTATTGTATTATACTGTATTACTGTACTGTATTATACTGTAATACTGTACTGCATTGTATTATACTGTATTACTGTACTGTATTGTATTATACTGTATTACTCTACTACATTGTATTATACTGTATTACTGTACTGTATTATACTGTATTACTGTACTGCATTGTATTATACTGTATTACTGTACTGAAATTGTATTATACTGTATTACTGTACTGAAATTGTATTATACTGTATTACTGTACTGTACTATACTGTATTACTGTATTGTATTGTATTATACTGTATTACTGTACTGTATTATACTGTATTACTGTATTGTATTATACTGTATTACTGTACTGTATTATATTATACTGTATTACTGTACTGAAATTGTATTATACTGTATTACTGTACTGTATTATACTGTATTACTGTACTGTATTATACTGTATTACTGTATTGTATTATACTGTATTACTGTACTGTATTATATTATACTGTATTACTGTACTGTATTATACTGTATTACTGTACTGTATTGTATTATACTGTATTACTGTACTGTATTGTATTATACTGTATTACTGTACTGTTTATACTGTATTACTGTATTGTATTATACTGTATTACTGTACTGTATTGTATTATACTGTATTACTGTACTGTATTATACTGTATTACTGTATTGTATTATGCTGTATTACTGTACTGTATTGTATTATACTGTATTACTGTACTGTATTATAATGTATTACTGTATTGTATTATACTGTATTACTGTATTGTATTATACTGTATTACTGTATTGTATTATGATGTATTACTGTACTGTATTGTATTATACTGTATTACTGTATTGTATTATACTGTATTACTGTATTGTATTATACTGTATTACTGTATTGTATTATACTGTATTACTGTATTGTATTATACTGTATTACTGTACTGTATTGTATTATGCTGTATTACTGTACTGTATTATATTATACTGTATTACTGTACTGTATTATACTGTATTACTGTACTGTACTGTATTATACTGTATTACTGTATTGTATTATACTGTATTACTGTACTGTACTGTATTATACTGTATTACTGTATTGTATTATGCTGTATTACTGTACTGTATTGTATTATACTGTATTACTGTACTGTATTATACTGTATTACTGTATTGTATTATACTGTATTACTGTACTGTATTGTATAATACTGTATTACTGTACTGTACTGTATAATACTGTATTACTGTACTGTACTGTATTATACTGTATTACTGTACTGTATAATACTGTATTACTGTACTGTACTGTATTATACTGTATTACTGTACTGTATTATACTGTATTACTGTATTGTATTATACTGTATTACTGTATTGTATTGTATTATACTGTATTACTGTACTGTATTGTATTATACTGTATTACTGTATTGTATTATACTGTATTACTGTACTGTATTATACTGTATTACTGTACTGTATTATACTGTATTACTGTATTGTATTATACTGTATTACTGTATTGTATTGTATTATACTGTATTACTGTACTGTATTGTATTATACTGTATTACTGTATTGTATTATACTGTATTACTGTATTGTATTATACTGTATTACTGTACTGTATTGTATTATACTGTATTACTGTATTGTATTATACTGTATTACTGTACTGTATTATATTATACTGTATTACTGTATTGTATTATACTGTATTACTGTATTGTATTATACTGTATTACTGTACTGTATTATATTATACTGTATTACTGTACTGTATTGTATTATACTGTATTACTGTACTGTATTGTATTATACTGTATTACTGTACTGTTTATACTGTATTACTGTATTGTATTATACTGTATTACTGTACTGTATTGTATTATACTGTATTACTGTACTGTATTATACTGTATTACTGTATTGTATTATACTGTATTACTGTATTGTATTATACTGTATTACTGTATTGTATTATACTGTATTACTGTACTGTATTATACTGTATTACTGTATTGTATTATACTGTATTACTGTACTGTATTATACTGTATTACTGTATTGTATTATACTGTATTACTGTATTGTATTATACTGTATTACTGTACTGTATTGTATTATGCTGTATTACTGTACTGTATTATATTATACTGTATTACTGTACTGTATTATACTGTATTACTGTACTGTACTATACTGTATTACTGTATTGTATTATGATGTATTACTGTACTGTATTGTATTATACTGTATTACTGTACTGTATTATACTGTATTACTGTATTGTATTATACTATATTATTGTATTGTATTATACTGTATTACTGTACTGTATTGTATTATACTGTATTACTGTACTGTATTGTATTATACTGTATTACTGTACTGTATTATACTGTATTACTGTATTGTATTATACTGTATTACTGTACTGTATTATACTGTATTACTGTATTGTATTATACTGTATTACTGTACTGTACTGTATTATACTGTATTACTGTATTGTATTATGATGTATTACTGTACTGTATTGTATTATACTGTATTACTGTACTGTATTATACTGTATTACTGTATTGTATTATACTGTATTACTGTACTGTATTGTATAATACTGTATTACTGTACTGTACTGTATAATACTGTATTACTGTACTGTACTGTATTATACTGTATTACTGTACTGTATAATACTGTATTACTGTACTGTACTGTATTATACTGTATTACTGTACTGTATTATACTGTATTACTGTACTGTACTGTATTATACTGTATTACTGTACTGTATTATACTGTATTACTGTATTGTATTATACTGTATTACTGTATTGTATTGTATTATACTGTATTACTGTACTGTATTGTATTATACTGTATTACTGTATTGTATTATACTGTATTACTGTACTGTATTATACTGTATTACTGTACTGTATTATACTGTATTACTGTACTGTACTGTATTATACTGTATTACTGTATTGTATTATACTGTATTACTGTATTGTATTATACTGTATTACTGTATTGTATTGTATTATACTGTATTACTGTACTGTATTGTATTATACTGTATTACTGTATTGTATTATACTGTATTACTGTATTGTATTATACTGTATTACTGTACTGTATTATACTGTATTACTGTACTGTATTGTATTATACTGTATTACTGTACTGTATTATACCGTATTACTGTATTGTATTATACTGTATTACTGTACTGTATTGTATTATACTGTATTACTGTATTGTATTATACTGTATTACTGTACTGTATTATACTGTATTACTGTATTGTATTGTATTATACTGTATTACTGTATTGTATTGTATTATACGTACTGGAATTACGCGCTTCGTTCAAACCGTGATAAAGCAGGGAGAGAACATGTGATTCTGGTGCAGCATATGCGGCCTACAAAGTTCCAAGTTTCGGCTAGCGAATTAGATTTTACATTTTGAATATAATAGGGCCTATTTGTATAATTAGTAGGCTGACGCATATATACCTTTCATAATATTTCCCCTAATGTTATTAACCTTCCTCCTTTTTTTCTCTCTAGTGTTGCCTCAGTCCTTCCTCACTTTCAACAGTTAAATAAAGTACGTTTCATTGTCCTTATCTTCATCATTCTAATCACATCCTTGAATACTGCAGGAATAGAATGAGATGGAGAAGGCTTTCCCTTCTCTTCACGAAGAATAAATGGTCGGTTATGAGTCTGAATAAATAACTACTACAGCCTACCGCCATCACACGTTCACTCTTCTGTCAGACTACCAGTGAGTTCTACTGGCTGTTCTTCTTTCAGACTACCAGTGAGTTCTATTGGCTGCTCTTCTTTCAGACTACCAGTGAGTTCTATTGGCTGTTCTTCTTTCAGACTACCAGTGAGTTCTACTAGCTGCTCTTCTTTCAGACTACCAGTAAGTTATACTAGCTGCTCTTCTTTCAGACTACCAGTGAGTTCTATTGGCTGCTCTTCTTTCAGACTACCAGTGAGTTCTACTAGCTGTTCTTCTTTCAGACTACCAGTGAGTTCTATTGGCTGCTCTTCTTTCAGACTACCAGTGAGTTCTATTGGCTGCTCTTCTTTCAGACTACCAGTGAGTTCTATTGGCTGCTCTTCTTTCAGACTACCAGTGAGTTCTACTAGCTGCTCTTCTTTCAGACTACCAGTAAGTTATACTAGCTGCTCTTCTTTCAGACTACCAGTGAGTTCTATTGGCTGCTCTTCTTTCAGACTACCAGTGAGTTCTATTGGCTGCTCTTCTTTCAGACTACCAGTGAGTTCTACTAGCTGCTCTTCTTTCAGACTACCAGTGAGTTCTATTGGCTGTTCTTCTTTCAGACTACCAGTGAGTTCTATTGGCTGTTCTTCTTTCAGACTACCAGTGAGTTCTATTGGCTGCTCTTCTTTCAGACTACCAGTGAGTTCTATTAGCTGCTCTTCTGTCAGACTACCAGTGAGTTCTATTGGCTGCTCTTCTGTCAGACTACCAGTGAGTTCTATTGGCTGCTGTTCTTTCAGACTACCAGTGAGTTCTATTGGCTGCTCTTCTGTCAGACTACCAGTGAGTTCTATTGCCTGTTCTTCTTTCAGACTACCAGTGAGTTCTATTGGCTGTTCTTCTTTCAGACTACCAGTGATTTCTATTGGCTGCTCTTCTTTCAGACTACCAGTAAGTTATACTAGCTGCTCTTCTTTCAGACTACCAGTAAGTTATACTAGCTGCTCTTCTTTCAGACTACCAGTGAGTTCTATTGGCTGCTCTTCTGTCAGACTACCAGTGAGTTCTATTGGCTGCTCTTCTGTCAGACTACCAGTGAGTTCTATTGGCTGCTCTTCTTTCAGACTACCAGTGAGTTCTATTGGCTGCTCTTCTTTCAGACTACCAGTGAGTTCTATTGGCTGCTCTTCTTTCAGACTACCAGTAAGTTATACTAGCTGCTCTTCTTTCAGACTACCAGTGAGTTCTATTGGCTGCTCTTCTGTCAGACTACCAGTGAGTTCTATTGCCTGTTCTTCTTTCAGACTACCAGTGAGTTCTATTGGCTGCTGTATTTAATGTTTAGTAAACAAGAGTGTTGCGTCCCTCTTAGAATAGTCTATTGGTTTAAGAAATGCTACAAAATGATGTCCAGCAAGGTAGTCTAGTTTTTCCTGCATGGGACTCCAAGAGCTACAGTAAGGAGCGTTTTTTAAGGAGAGAGGTCCGCGGAGCACAGGTGTGTGCGTTTTAGCGCAAGACACCGCGGCTATAAGTTAGAAGCTCATGATGCATCACCCATCATTCATTAGCTAAATATAAGGCTAAATGTATTTCCTGAAACACGTAGGCTAGGCATATCATTAAACAGTTCCATTTCACGTCATGCTTTTCATATAAATTATTTATTACCATTTACTGGTTTCTCGCAGTTATTGATCCTGGGAAAATGGAGTGGTTTTGGGCGGTAAATAGAGAGAACTGCATTGTTGGTTAAGGGCTTGTCAGTAATCATTTCACGGTAAAGTCTACACCTGTTGTATTCGGCGCATGTGACAAATAACTTTTGGTTTGATTTGATTTTAGCCCTCGGTAAATCTCAGTAACCGTGTTGTCGCCATTCAACCCTAGTACTGTAGAGTGAGGGGGACACATGTGGATTGGGTTGTTCTGACCCAGGTCCAGCCACACTACTGACACACACAAAGAGGCCTGTGTTCAGTCAGTCACCCCCCTGCAGACAAACACACTAAAACCTCCTCTGTGGTTTCTAGAGGGGAATCAGTTTACAGAATGAATTCCTATGGTGTTTCCCGCAGCCAGCCTGGTCACCCGGCCTCTTGAAGGACTGTGACATTGCAGAGAGAGGCAGAGGGGATGAAGTACTGAGGAGACCACAGAATATTCTGTCTCCCCGCTCCTCTCTGCTCTGCAGGGCTCTGGAGTTAAAACAGAGAGTCTGCAGAATATTCTGGCTCCCCACTCCTCTCTGCTCTGCAGGGTAACTGGGAGAGGAGCCAACCTAAGCCTTGGCAATTTAATGCAGAATTCTCACATGACTTTTGGAAGGTCAGGGGATGAATGGATGATTGTATCTGTCCCAGTCCCCAAGAATAATACTAGTATTGCTTCAGCATAATGACTTTGATGTGAATGAAGCAGACTGCCAGGATATGGACTAAACTCAATCACATAGTGGCTTTCCAGATAAGGCTTTCAGCGGTGTGTTTGATTTGTACAACAGCATATCCCGGATGGAGGGAGTTGTCACGTGATCTAGGACCTGACAGGACCGTGGTGCGCCAGCCTAAGTGTCCTTCCTTAACCATGGCTCTCTCTCGCTCTCTCTCTCTCCCTCTCCTGTTTCTCTCTTTCCCTCTCTATCTCCTCCCTTCTCTCCCCCCTCCCCCTCCTCCGCCTCCTCTCCAGCCCCCAGTAGACCCAGCTTCCTCCACTTCAGTGAGCTGACCACCACGTCAGTCAACATGTCGTGGGGGGAGCCAGGCCAGGCCAACGGCATCATCGAGGGCTACCGTCTGGTCTACGAGCCCTGCACACCTGTTGATGGTGAGACACACACACACACACCTGTTGATGGTGAGACACACACATACACCTGTTGATGGTGAGACACACACACACACACACACACACCTGTTGATGGTGAGACACACACACCTGTTGATGGTGAGACACACACACACACATGAACGCATGCGCACACACACTCACACAGTCTCATGGATGGTGAGACACAAACACACACACACATATGAACTTATGCACACACACAGACACACGCACACGCACACACACACACACACAGACACACAGGCTCATGGATGGTGAGAAACACACACACACACACATGCAAACATGCACACACAGACAAACAAACACACACAAACACAAACACACACTCACACACCCATGGACGGTGAGAACCTCTGGAGCCTGGAAGGCTGGAAGGCTGTTAGTTACTTAGTTATGCCTTTAAACTACACAGATAGCTAGATAGTTTACTATCAGTCCGTGAGATGATTTACAGTCATAGGCTAGCATTAGCGCCGCCATGGTCTTAGATGGGTGTCCTAATCTGTTACAGCTGGGTAGGTGCCGACCCTGTGGCCACATGCAGTCAGCTTGTTTACAACTTCCTCTCTCTCCTGTTGAGAGAAAAACCACCTAATAGCTGGTATGTGTGGTTGGGTCTCCAGATTCCTTAGTAATTAGGAACAGACAGGAGTGGGGGTTTGGGAATGGGAGGTAGAGAACCTCTGTGGTCCCAGGCCTGTTGGCCACTAATGGCTTCTATCTGGCCCCTAGAGCAGTAAGCCATGTGGGAGAGAAAGAGGCACAGCACGGTCTGGGATGGTGGAGGAACATGTCTCTCTATCTGGAGGGGTGCAGTGATAGGTCACATCTGTTTATTAGGGACACTCACGCTTATTTACCATGAACTGTCAGCAGGGAGGTGGAAAGGTGCTACCATGAACTGTCAGCAGGGAGGTGGAAAGGTGCTACCATGAACTGTCAGCATGGAGGTGGAAAGGTGCTACCATGAACTATCAGTAGGGAGGTGGAAAGGCGCTACCATGAACTGTCAGTAGGGAGGTGGAAAGGTGCTACCATGAACTGTCAGTAGGGAGGTGGAAAGGTGCTACCATGAACTGTCAGCAGGGAGGTGGAAAGGTGCTACCATGAATTGTCAGTATGGAGGTGGAAAAGTGCTACCATGAACTGTCAGTAGGGAGGTGGAAAGGTGCTACCATTAACTGTCAGTAGGGAGGTGGAAAGGTGCTACCATGAACTGTCAGTATGGAGGTGGAAAGGTGCTACCATGAACTGTCAGTAGGGAGGTGGAAAGGTGCTACCATGAACTGTCAGCAGGGAGGTGGAAAGGTGCTACCATGAACTGTCAGTGGGGAGGTGGAAAGGTGCTACCATGAACTGTCAGCAGGGAGGTGGAAAGGTGCTACCATGAACTGTCAGCATGGAGGTGGAAAGGTGCTACCATGAACTGTCAGCAGGGAGGTGGAAAGGTGCTACCATGAACTGTCAGTAGGGAGGTGGAAAGGTGCTACCATGAACTGTCAGTAGGGAGGTGGAAAGGTGCTACCATGAACTGTCAGTAGGGAGGTGGAAAGGTGCTACCATGAACTGTCAGCAGGGAGGTGGAAAGGTGCTACCATGACCTGTCAGCAGGGAGGTGGAAAGGTGCTACCATGAACTGTCAGCAGGAAGGTGGAAAGGTGCTACCATGAACTGTCAGTATGGAGGTGGAAAGGTGCTACCATGAGCTGTCAGCTGGGAGGTAGAAAGGTGCTACCATGAACTGTCAGCAGGGAGGTGGAAAGGGGCTACCATGAACTGTCAGCAGGGAGGTGCAAAGGTGCTACCATGAACTGTCAGCAGGGAGTTGGAAAGTTGCTACCATGAACTGTCAGTAGGAAGGTGGAAAGGTGCTACCATGAACTGTCAGCAGGGAGGTGGAAAGGTGCTTCCATGAACTGTCAGCAGGGAGGTGGAAAGGTGCTACCATGAACTGTCAGCAGGGAGGTGGAAAGGTGCTACCATGAACTGTCAGCAGGGAGGTGGAAAGGTGCTACTATGAACTGTCAGCAGGGAGGTGGAAAGGTGCTACCATGCACTGTCAGCAGGGAAGTGGAAAGGTGCTACCATGACCTGTCAGCAGGGAGGTGGAATGGTGCTACCATGAACTGTCAGCAGGGAGGTGGAAAGGTGCTACTATGAACTGTCAGCAGGAAGGTGGAAAGGTGCTACTATGAATTGTCAGCAGGGAGGCGGAAAGGTGCTACCATGAACTGTCAGCAGGGAGGTGGAAAGGTGTGATATGTAGGTTGTGTGTCCATGTGTTAGTGTGTTTTGTGTGTCCTTGAGTGTGTGCAAAAGTCTGCTTGTCTGTCCATGTATAGTGGTGTGTAGCCCAGTGCATTCAGAAAGTATTCAGACCCTTTGGCTTTTTCCACATTTGTTACGTTACAGCCTTATTCTAAAATGGATTAAATTGTTTATTTTTTCACTCCTCAATCTACACACAATACCCCATAATGACAAAGCAAAAACAGATTTTATAAATTTTTGTAAATATATTGAAAATAAACAACTGAAATATCACATTTACATAAGTATTCAGACTCTTTACACAGTACTTTGTTGAAGCACCTTTGGCAGCGATTACAGCCTCGAGTCTGCTTGGGTATGATGCTACCAGCTTGGCACACCTGTATTTGGGGAGTTTCTCTCATTCTTCTCTGCAAATCCTGTCAAGCTCTGTCTGGTTGGATGGGGAGCATCGCTACACAGCTATTTTCAGGTCTCTCCAGAGATGTTAGATCCGGTTCACGTCCGGGCTCTGGCTGGGCCACTCAAGGACATTCAGAGACTTGTCCCGAAGCCACTCCTGTATTGTCTTGGCTGTGTGCTTAGGGCCATTGTCCTGTTGGAAGGTGAACTTTCACCCCGGTCTGAGGTCCTGAGCGTTCAGGAGCAGGTTTTCATCAAGGATCTTTCTATACTTTGCTCCGTTCATCTTTTCCTCGATCCTGACTAGTCTCCCAGTCCCTGCCGCTGAAAAATATCCCCACAGCATGATGCTGCTACCACCATGCTTCACCGTAGGGATGGTGCTAGCTTTCCTCCAAACGTGACACTTGGCATTAAGGAAAATCTTGGTTTCATCAGACCAGAGAATCTTGTTCCTCATGGTCTAAGAGTCTTTAGGTGCCTTTTGGCAAACTCCAAGCAGGCTGTCATGTGCCTTTTACTGAGGAATGGCTTCTGTCTGGTCACTCTGGAGTGCTGCAGAGATGGTTGTCCTTCTGGAAGGTTCTCCCATCTCCACAAAGGAACTCTATTGCTCAGTTTACCTGGGCGGCCAGCTCTAGACAGAGTCTCGGTGGTTCCAAACTTCTTCCATTTAAGAATAATGGAGACAACTGTGTTCTGGGGGACCTTCAATGCTACAGAAATGTTTTGGTACCCTTCCCCAGATCCCTGCCTTGACCCAATCCTGTCTCTGAGCTGTACAGGACACATCCTTTGACCTCATGGCTTGGTTTTTGCTCTGACATGCACTGTCCACTGTGGAACCTTTATATAGACAGGTGTGTGCCTTTCCAAATCATGTCCAATCAATTGAATTTACCACAGGTGGACTCTAATCAAGTTGTAGAAACATCTCAAGGATGATCAATGGAAACAGGATGCACCTGCGCTCAGTTTCGAGTCTCATAGCAAAGGGTCTGAATACTTATGTAAATAAGGTATTTCAGTATTTTTTATGAATTTGCAAAAATGTCTGATCTTGTTTTCGCTTTGTCATTATAGGGTATTGTGTGTAGATTGCTGAGGATTCTTTTTTTATTTAATACATTTTAGAAAAAGGCTATAACGTTAAAAAAATGTGGAAAAATTCAAGGGGTCTGAATACTTTCCGAAGACACTATATATTCAGTGTATGTTGTGTAGCTTCTAGCCTCCAGTATCTCCAGCCTGTATCTCTATACTGACTCCTCTCTGTCTCCTCTCCGCTCCCCTCCAGGTGTTAGTAAGATAGTCACAGTGGACGTGAAGGGCAGCACCCCCCTGTGGATGAAGATTAAGGACCTGGCTGACGGGGTGACATATAACTTCAGAATCCGGGCCAAGACACTCACCTACGGGCCGGAGGTGGAGGCTAACATCACTACCGGACCAGGAGAAGGTATGTAACACAGTATCTCTGGTCCAGCTAACATCACTACCGGACCAGGAGAAGCTATGTAACACAGTATCTCTGGTCCAGCTAACATCACTACCGGACCAGGAGAAGCTATGTAACACAGTATCTCTGGTCCAGCTAACATCACTACCGGACCAGGAGAAGCTATGTAACACAGTATCTCTGGTCCAGCTAACATCACTACCGGACCAGGAGAAGCTATGTAACACAGTATGTCTGGTCCAGCTAACATCACTACCGGACCAGGAGAAGCTATGTAACACAGTATCTCTGGTCCAGCTAACATCACTACCGGACCAGGAGAAGGTATGTAACACAGTATGTCTGGTCCAGCTAACATCACTACCGGACCAGGAGAAGCTATGTAACACAGTATCTCTGGTCCAGCTAACATCACTACCGGACCAGGAGAAGCTATGTAACACAGTATCTCTGGTCCAGCTAACATCACTACCGGACCAGGGGAAGGTAGCCTAGCTGTTCATAGGTCGTGTTCAGTAGGGAACACTGTAGCGAGATGTTTTGCAACAGAAAATGAAGATCTGTGTTCTTATTGGACAAGTTCAGCTAGTACCTCCCTGTTTAAAAAAGTTTCAAAATGTTTTCTCCCAACTTCTGGCTTTGTCAGTGCTCTGTTTGTCGTATTACAGTATGTACATAACCTGTCCTGCTCGTCTCCTCTTCCCTTCCCTCCTCTCCCTACCCATCCTCTCCTCTCCCCACTCCACCCCTCCTCTCCCCTTCCCTCCTCTCCTCTCCCTACCATCCCCTTTCCTCCCCTCCTCCCCTCCCCACCCCTCCCCACTCCTCCCATCCTCTCCCCTTCCCTCCCATCCCACCCTCTCCCCTCCTCTCCCCACCCCTCCCCTCCAGGAGCCCCAGGCCCTCCAGGTGAACCCTTTATCTCCCGGTACGGCACGGCCCTCACCCTACACTGGGCCAGTGGAGACCCAGGCCGAGCTCCCATTACACGCTACGTCATTGAGGCCAGGCCCTCTGGTGAGTCCAAGGGATATTAGACCTTAGGCTTGCCTGGTGCAACTGAACCAATGGAACCAATGGAACCAGTGGAACCAATGGAACCAGTGGAACCAGTTGGAATAGTGTGAAAGTGCAAAACCCACACATCTGGGACTCCAGGCAGGCTCAATCAAACACTCTGCATTTCCTGCTCCCCTCTAGATGAAGGACTGTGGGATATCCTCATCAAAGACATTCCAAAGGAAGTGACATCATACACACTGAACCTGGACATGCTGAGAGAAGGGGTTACTTATGACTTCCGGGTCATTGGGGTCAACGACTACGGCTATGGCTCCCCCAGTGCTCCTTCCCCCTCTATCTCTGGTTAGTTATGCCTGCTCAGTTATAATACATGTCTGAATATTACAACATGCATATGGATGCCTTTCTCAGACCTGGATTGAGCCTATTCCAGGACTAAAAACTATTTTAACCAGTGGAATTTCTATTTCACTTACTTTTTAACTCTGTACTTGTCTTCATCGAGGTCTGGGAAACCAGCCCATACAGCATAGGTTTAGTTAGTGACTTGTTCTTCCTCTTGGTACAGATGTCTGTTATCTAGCTCTCTTGTGACTCTCATCTCCAGCCCAGAAAGTGTCTCCCTTCTATGAAGAGTGGTGGTTCCTGGTGGTCATCGCTCTGGTGGGCCTAATCTTCATCCTCCTCCTCGTCTTCATCCTCATCATCAGGGGCCAGAGTAAGAAGTACACCAAGAAGGCTGACTCAGGTAGACACCACAGAGAACTGCTCCATATATAACTGTCCTCTCTGATTCGTGTTTCTTTCAACTTTTTGTTCCATTCCCAACATTCCATTCCCAACATTCCATTCCCAATGTTCCATTCCAAACATTCCATTCCCAACATTCCATTCCCAACATTCCATTCCCAATGTTCCATTCCCAACATTCCATTCCCAACATTCCATTCCCAACATTCCATTCCTAACATTCCATTCCCAACATTCCATTCCCAACATTCCATTCCCAACATTCCATTCCCAAGTAATTGATACTTTTGAGGGGCGGTTTCCCGGACACCGATTAAGACTAGACCTGGACAAAAAAAAAAAAAATCGATGGAGATTCACCATTGATCTATCTTTTCAGTCCAGGACTAGTGTTAATCTGTTTCTGAGAAGTCCGTAAGGAGAATAGCCCAGAGCCATCAGTCGAACATCTGAAAACGATTTGTACAATTATAAAAATACAGCATGACCATTGTAATATAAGACCAAGCTAAAAGCACTATCAAATTCAATTATAGCCCATTTAACAGTAACAGTTGTCACAAAGTGCCTTACATAAGCACAGGTAGACAGGAGAATGAAAGACGAGAGGTCATTATTGTTCCCTGTTTAGAAAGAATGTGTATCGATCTGCCAGTGTGAGTGTCCAGGGTTTGTTCTGATGATTAAGCCAATAGTCATTCAGTCAGTACACTGTGTGTGACTTCTGTCCCTAACCCCACAGTGCCAGACTGACGCTCTGCTGAGTCATCCCAGGTTACATCACTGTTGGACCCTGGCATCACGGGTTGACTGCCACTGCTCCTCCTCTGCATTTTTTGTGGGAACACTGATGTCCAAATCCAGTAAAATAATCACTTGATAACGACCTGTTAGAACTCACAGGGATGGAGAGAAAGAGAGGTGGAGAGGAACAGGAGAGAGGAAGGGAAGTAGAGACAGAGAGGATGAGAAACAGGAGAGAGGAAGGAGCTGAAGAGAGGTCAAGCCTGCTGTGATCTCACACCATTACCTTTTAACGCCCCGTTAGTGTTTAGTGTGGTGTTGAGAGTGGTCCTATAGTGTCCAGGGGTCCTGTAGGGGTCAGGGGTCAGTCAATAGGGCTTTGGCTGGTCCAGGAGAGACAAGGACCGTGTTTGTCTGGGACACAAAGAGCCCCTTTTAGAGCCTGCGCCCCCAGCTACCCCCCAGCCACCCCTGGCAACACAGACGTTTTGTACCACACAAGTTGTTTGTTTTACTGTGGTCCAAACTCACCACCAGGACCAGGCACCAGCATGGTGAGTCACTAACCAGCCAGGAGGAAGAGAGAGGAGAGGTCACTGCCCCGTAAACCCTGCCTCTACACCTCAACTGTTCTGCCTGCGGCTAGGGAACCCTGACCTGTTCACCAGACGTGCTACCTGTCCCAGACCTGCTGTTTTCAACTCTCTATAGACAGCAGGAGTGGTAGAGATACTCTGAATGATCGGCTATGAAAAGCCAACTGACATTTACTCCTGAGGTGCTGACTTGCTGCACCCTCGACAACTACTGTGATTATTATTATTTGACCATGCTGGTCATTTATGAACATTTGAACATCTTGGCCATGTTCTGTTATAATCTCCACCCAGCACAGCCAGAAGAGAACTGGCCACCCCTCATAACCTAGTTCCTCTCTAGGTTTCTTCCCTAGGTTCTTGCCTTTCTAGGGAGTTTTTCCTAGCCACCGTGCTTCTACACCTGCATTTCTTGCTGTTTGGGGTTTTAGGCTGGGGTTCTGTACAGCACTTTGTGACATCAGCTGATGTTAGAAGGGCTTTGTAAATACATTTGATTGAATTTGATTGATTTATACTGTGTATGAGGTATATATTTGGGCATGTGGTTTAGTTGGATCAGGGCCTGGCACCTCAGTAGAGTCTCTAACACTAAAGGTTTTATATTCAGACTGCTGATTAACCTTAGTGCTAAATCATTGATGGTGTTGATGTGAGCCATGACCCACCTCTACCGATGTGAGAGCTCTGGGGTGATGGTCATGTAGGCCTTCTGGGCACAGGGACTATGGTGGTCTGCTTGAAACATGTATGTATTATAGACTGGGTCAGGGAGAGGTTGAAAATGTCAGTGAAGACACTTGCCAGTTGGTCAGTGCATGCTCTGATTCTGCGTCCCGGTAATCCGTCTGGCCCTGCGTCCTTGTGAATGTTAATCTATTAAAAGGTCTTACTCACATCGGCTATGGAGAGCGTGATCACACAGTCGTCTGGAACAGCTGGTGTTCCCATGCATGGTTCAGTGTTGCTTGCCTCGAAGCGAGCATAGAAGGCATTTAGCTGGTGTGTGTGCCCAACCCCTACAATGGACTAACCTTCTCCCAGTGTCATCTTACCCCCACCTAGGGAGCCACAGTAACAGCACCTCCCTGCCCCTGTCCCATGGGGAGATGGTCAGGCTGGACGAGGGCCGTTTCCCAGCCCTGGAACTCAACAACAGACGCCTGTCAGTCAAGAACTCCTTCTGCCGCAAGAACGGCATCTACACACGGTCAGTAACACACATAAACACGCGCACACACACTCACACACACACACACACACACAGATGATTTCTGCATGACGTCTATTTGTTGTTGTATTCTACTCTCTTCTAAAGCTCAAATAGTTCTAAAGCATTATGCTGATTCACAGTAAACCATCTATTCTGAGGGTCGTGTTTGTTACGGCGATCCTCCTCCTCTCCATCTTCGGAAAAGGAGGAGTATTGAGGGAACCAAGGCGCAGCGAAGTTTGAACACATATTTATTAAACAAGACGAAAAAACGAACACGAACTACACTTGAAATGATACAAAATAACAAACGACGTAGACTGACCTAAACATGAGAACTTACATAGACACGAAGAACGCACGAATAGGAAACAGACTACATAAACCGAAACAGTCCCGTGTGGTACGAAATAACATACAGACACGGAAGACAATCACCCACAACGAACACTGTGACAACGCCTACCTAAATATGACTCTTAATTAGAGGAACGCCAAACACCTGCCTCTAATTAAGAGCCATACCAGGCAACCCAAAACCAACACAGAAACAGAAAACATAGAATGCCCACCCAACCTCACGTCCTGACCAACTAACACACATAACAACTAACATAAATAGGTCAGGAACGTGACATTACCCCCCCCATAAGGTGCGAACTCCGGGCGCACCAGCACAAAGTCTAGGGGAGGGTCTGGGTGGGCATCTAACCACGGTGGTGGCTCAGGCTCCGGGCGAGGTCCCCACCCCACCATAATCCATCCTAGCTTCCTCCCTCTAAGAATGTCCACCCTCCTTTTACCCCCACAAAATCCTCTTAATAACATCACTGATAGGGACAGCACCGGGACAGAGAGATAGATCAAGACAGAGGAATAGATAAGAATATAGAGGAAGATCAAGATAGAGAGGGAGATAATGATAGAGGGGCAACTCCGGACTGAAAGGCAGCTCCGGACAGAGAGACAGCTCTGGACTGATGGGCAGTTCTGGGTATCTAGCCGTTTAAGGCTGAAGGGCAGCTCATGGCTGACTGACGAATCTGGACGCTCATGGCGGGCTGACGGCTCTCGACGCTCATGGCGGGCTGACGGCTCTCGACGCTCATGGCGGGCTGACGGCTCTCGACGCTCATGGCGGGCTGACGGCTCTCGACGCTCATGGCTCTCTGACGGCTCTGGCTGCTCATGGCTCGCTGGCGGCTCTGGCAGATCCTGTCTGGTTGGCGGCTCTGGCAGATCCTGTCTGGTTGGCGGCTCTGGCAGATCCTGTCTGGTTGGCGGCTCTGGCAGATCCTGTCTGGTTGGCGGCTCTGGCAGATCCTGTCTGGTTGGCGGCTCTGGCAGATCCTGTCTGGTTGGCGGCTCTGGCAGATCCTGTCTGGTTGGCGGCTCTGGCAGATCCTGTCTGGTTGGCGGCTCTGGCAGATCCTGTCTGGCGGGCGGCTCTGGCAGATCCTGTCTGGCGGGCGGCTCTAGCGGCTCCTGTCTGGCGGGCGGCTCTAGCGGCTCCTGTCTGGCGGACGGCTCTGTAGGCTCATGGCAGACGGGCGGCTTTGCAGGCTCATGGCAGACGGGCGGCTTTGCAGGCTCATGGCAGACGGATGGCTCAGACGGCGCTGGGGAGACGGATGGCTCAGATGGCGCTGGGGAGACGGATGGCTCAGATGGCGCTGGGGAGACGGATGGCTCAGATGGCGCTGGGGAGACGGATGGCTCTGGCCGGATACGGCGCACTGTAGACCTGGTGCGTGGTGCCGGAACTGGAGGCACCGGGCTAAGGATAAGCACCTTCCTACTAGTGCGGGGAGCAGGGACAGGGCACACTGTATTCTCAAAGCCCACTCTATACCTGATGCGAGGTACCGGCACTGGTGACACCGGGCTGAGGACAAGCACATCAGGATTAGTAGGGGGAGAATATACAGTGTGTTCAGGGCTCTGGAGACGCACAGGAGGCTTTGTGCGTGGTGCCGGAACTGGAGGCACCGAACTGGATACACGCACTACAGAGAGAGTGCGTGGAGGAGGAACTGGGCTCAGGAGACGCACTGATAGCCTAGTGCGTAGTGTAGGCACTGTAGGTACTAGGCTGGGGCGGGGAGGTGGCGCCGGAAATACCGGACCGTGGAGGCGTACTGGCACTCTTGAGCATTGAGCCTGCCCAACCTTACCTGGTTGAATACTCCCGGTTGCCCGACCAGTGCGGGAGGTGGAATAACCCGCACCGGGCTATGTAGGCGAACCGGGGAAACCATGCGTAAGGCAGGTGCCATGTATGCCGGCCCGAGGAGACGCACTGGAGACCAGACGCGTTGAGCTGGCCTCATGACACCTGGCTCAATACCCAATCTAGCCCTACCAGTGCGGGGAGGTGGAATAACCCGCACTGGGCTATGCACTCGTACAGGAGACACCGTGCGCTCTACTGCGTAACACGACGCCTGCCCGTACTCCCGCTCTCCACGGTAAGCCTGGGAAGTGGGCGCAGGTCTCCTACCTGCCCTTGGCCCACTACCTCCTAGCCCCCCCCAAGAAATTTTTGGGAATTACTTACGGGCTTTTTGGGCTTCCGTGCCAGACGCGTTCCCTCATAGCTCCGGTTCCTCTCCCCGGTAGCCTCTGCTCTCCTCAGTGCCTCCAGCTGTTCCCATGGGAGGCGATCCCTACCAGCCAGGATCTCCTCCCAAGTGTAGCAACCCTTTCCGTCCAATACATCGTCCCATGTCCATTGCTCCTTCTTTTCCTGTCCCTTACTCCGTTGACTCCGCTGCTTGGCTCTGGTATGGTGGGTGATTCTGTTACGGCGATCCTCCTCCTCTCCATCTTCGGAAAAGGAGGAGTATTGAGGGAACCAAGGCGCAGCGAAGTTTGAACACATATTTATTAAACAAGACGAAAAAACGAACACGAACTACACTTGAAATGATACAAAATAACAAACGACGTAGACTGACCTAAACATGAGAACTTACATAGACACGAAGAACGCACGAATAGGAAACAGACTACATAAACCGAAACAGTCCCGTGTGGTACGAAATAACATACAGACACGGAAGACAATCACCCACAACGAACACTGTGACAACGCCTACCTAAATATGACTCTTAATTAGAGGAACGCCAAACACCTGCCTCTAATTAAGAGCCATACCAGGCAACCCAAAACCAACACAGAAACAGAAAACATAGAATGCCCACCCAACCTCACGTCCTGACCAACTAACACACATAACAACTAACATAAATAGGTCAGGAACGTGACAGTGTTTCATAGTAAACCATCTATTCTGAGGGTCGTGTTTCACTGTAAACCATCTATTCTGAGGGTCATGTTTCACAGTAAACCATCTATTCTGAGGGTCATGTTTCACAGTAAACCATCTATTCTGAGGGTCGTGTTTCACAGTAAACCATCTATTCTGAGGGTCGTGTTTCACAGTAAACCATCTATTCTGAGGGTCGTGTTTCACTGTAAACCATCTATTCTGAGGGTCGTGTTTCATAGTAAACCATCTATTCTGAGGGTCGTGTTTCACAGTAAACCATTTAATCTGAGGGTCGTGTTTCACAGTTAACCATCTATTCTGAGGGTCATGTTTTTATTTTATTTAACTAGGCAAGTCAGTTAAGAACAAAATCATATTTACAATTATGGCCTAGGAATAGTGGGTTAACTGCCTTGTTCATGGACAGAATGACAGATTTTTACCTTGTCAGCTTGGGGATTTGATCTTGCAACTTTTCAGTTACTGGCCCAACACTCTAACTATTAGGCCAAACAATAACCATCAACAATAAACCATCTATTCTGAGGGTCATGGCTGAGATTAAACCATCTATTCTGAGGCTGAGTCATGGCTAAGATTTGGCTCTCATTCTGAGGGGTCATGGCTAAGATT
This sequence comes from Salvelinus fontinalis, assembly GCF_029448725.1. Classification (NCBI taxonomy): domain Eukaryota; kingdom Metazoa; phylum Chordata; class Actinopteri; order Salmoniformes; family Salmonidae; genus Salvelinus; species Salvelinus fontinalis. Next base: position 657,318 of record NW_026600233.1, read on the forward strand.
TGGGTCTCATTCGGAGGGGTCATGGCTGAAATAATAGCTCTCATTCTGAGGTGTCATGGCTGAGATAATAGCTCTCATTCGGCGGGGTCATGGCTGAGATAATAGCTCTCATTCTGAGGGGTCATGGCTGAGATAATAGTTCTCATTCTGAGGGCTCATGGCTGAGATAATAGCTCTCATTCGGAGGGGTCATGGCTGAGATAATAGCTCTCATTCTGAGGGTTCATGGCTGAGATAATAGCGCTCATTCTGAGGGGTCATGTCTGAGATAATAGCTCTCATTCTGAGGTGTCATGGCTGAGATAATAGCTCTCATTCTGAGGGGTCATGGCTGAGATAATAGCTCACATTCTGAGGGTTCATGGCTGAGATAATAGCTCTCATTCTGAGGGGTCATGGCTGAGATAATAGCGCTCATTCTGTGGGTTCATGGCTGAGATAATAGCTCTCATTCTGAGGGGTCATGGCTGAGATAATAGCTCTCATTCTGAGGGTTCATGGCTGAGATAATAGCTCTCATTCTGAGGGGTTATGGCTGAAATAATAGTGCTCATTCTGAGGGGTCATGGCTGAGATAATAGCTCTCATTCTGAGGGTTCATGGCTGAGATAATAGCTCTCATTCTGAGTGCTCATGGCTGAGATAATAGCTCTCATTCTGAGGGGTCATGGCTGAGATAATAGCTCTCATTCTGATGGGTCATGGCTGAGATGATAGCTCTCATTCTGATGGGTCATGGCTGAGATAATAGCTCTCATTCTGAGGGGTCATGGCTGAGATAATAGCTCTCATTCTGAGGGGTCATGGCTGAGATATTAGCTATCATTCTGAGGGGTCATGGCTGAGATAATAGCTCTCATTTTGAGGGGTCATGGCTGAGATAATAGCTTTCATTTTGAGGGGTCATGGCTGAGATAATAGCTCTCATTCTGAGGGGTCATGGCTGAGATAATAGCTCTCATTCTGAGGGGTCATGGCTGAGATTAAACAATCTATTCTGAGGGTCATGGCTGAGATAATAGCTCTCATTCTGAGGGGTCATGGCTGAGATTAAACCATCTATTCTGAGGGTCATGGCTGAGATAATAGCTCTCATTCTGAGGGGTCATGGCTGAGATAATAGCTCTCATTTTGAGGGGTCATGGCTGAGATAATAGATCTCATTTTGAGGGGTCATGGCTGAGATAATAGCTCTCATTCTGAGGGTTCATGGCTGAGATAATAGCTCTCATTCTGAGGGGTCATGGCTGAGATAATAGCTCTCATTCTGAGGGGTCATGGCTGAGATAATAGCTCTCATTCGGAGGAGTCATGGCTGAGATAATAGCTCTCATTCTGAGGGATCATGGCTGAGATAATAGCTCACATTCTGAGGGCTCATGGCTGAGATAATAGCTCTCATTCTGAGGGGTCATGGCTGAGATAATATCACTCATTCTGATTGGTCATGGCTGAGATAATAGCTCTCATTCTGAGGGGTCATGGCTGAGATAATAGCTCTCATTCTGAGGGGTCATGGCTGAGATTAAACAATCTATTCTGAGGGTCATGGCTGAGATAATAGCTCTCATTCTGAGGGGTCATGGCTGAGATTAAACCATCTATTCTGAGGGTCATGGCTGAGATAATAGCTCTCATTCTGTGGGGTCATGGCTGAGATAATAGCTCTCATTTTGAGGGGTCATGGCAGAGATAATAGATCTCATTTTGAGGGGTCATGGCTGAGATAATAGCTCTCATTCTGAGGGTTCATGGCTGAGATAATAGCTCTCATTCTGAGGGGTCATGGCTGAGATAATAGCTCTCATTCTGAGGGATCATGGCTGAGATAATAGCTCTCATTCTGAGGGATCATGGCTGAGATAATAGCTCACATTCTGAGGGCTCATGGCTGAGATAATATCACTCATTCTGATTGGTCATGGCTGAGAAAATAGCTCTCATTCTGAGGGGTCATGGCTGAGATAATAGCTCTCATTCTGAGGGGTCATTGCTGAGATAATAGCTCTCATTCTGAGGGATCATGGCTGAGATAATAGCTCACATTCTGAGGGCTCATGGCTGAGATAATAGCTCTCATTCTGAGGGCTCATGGCTGAGATAATAGCTATCATTCTGAGGGCTCATGGCTGAGTTAATAGATCACATTCTGATGGGTCATGGCTGAGATAATAGCTCTCATTCTGAGGGGTCATGGCTGAGATTAAAGCTCACATTCTGAGGGGTCATGGCTGAGATAATAGCTCACATTCTGAGGGGTCATGGCTGAGATATTAGCTCTCATTCTGAGGGGTCATGGCTGAGATTAAAGCTCACATGCTCATTGCATACTTATTGATTAGGAAGAAGATTAATCAGGAGATCAACTGTAGTTGAAACATGCCTCTTTATCTTCAGACAATAACAACCACAGGATGGATGGAGTGATGGATTAGCTGTTATACAATCTGATGAACCAATTATACATACAGCATCAGCTTCATCATGGGTTGTGTTCTGTTGTGCTTTCTCTCTCTGATCTGTGTGGAAGGCCTGGGGTGTCTGTATTGAAGTACAGGCAGGGAGAGAGGAGGGGAGGAAGGAGAGGGGTCTAGGGCAGGGGGAGAGAGGTGGGGGAGGAAGGAGAGGGGGGTAAGGCAGGGGGAGAGAGGTGGGGGAGGAAGGAGAGGGGGGTAAGGCAGGGGGAGAGAGGTGGGGGAGGAAGGAGAGGGGGGTAAGGCAGGGGGAGAGAGGTGGGGGAGGAAGGAGAGGGGGGTAAGGCAGGGGGAGAGAGGTGGGGGAGGAAGGAGAGGGGGTAAGGCAGGGGGAGAGAGGTGGGGGAGGAAGGAGAGGGGGGTAAGGCAGGGGGAGAGAGGTGGGGGAGGAAGGAGAGGGGGGTAAGGCAGGGGGAGAGAGGTGGGGGAGGAAGGAGAGGGGGGTAAGGCAGGAGGAGAGAGGAGGGGGAGGAAGGAGAGGGAGGTAAGGCAGGGGGAGAGAGGAGGAAGGAAAGGGGGGTAAGGCAGGGGAAGAGAGGAGGAGGAGAGGGAGGTAAGGCAGGGGGAGAGAGGAGGAAGGAAAGGGGGGTAAGGCAGGGGGAGAGAGGAGGAAGGAGAGGGGGTAAGGCAGGGGGAGAGAGGAGGAAGGAGAGGGAGGTAAGGCAGGGGGAGAGAGGATGAAGGAGAGGGGGGTAAGGCAGGGGGAGAGAGGATGAAGGAGAGGGGGGTAAGGCAGGGGGAGAGAGGATGAAGGAGAGGGGGGTAAGGCAGGGGGAGAGAGGAGGAAGGAAAGGGGGGTAAGGCAGGGGGAGAGAGGAGGAAGAAGATGGAGGTAAGGCAAGGGAGAGAGAGGAGGAAGGAGAGGGAGGTAAGGCAGGGGGAGAGAGGAGGGAGGTAAGGCAGGGGGAGAGAGAAGGAAGGAGAGAGAGGTAAGGCAGGGGAGAGAGGATGAAGGAGAGGGGGGTAAGGCAGGGGGAGAGAGGATGAAGGAGAGGGAGGTAAGGCAGGGGGAGAGAGGATGAAGGAGAGGGGGGTAAGGCAGGGGAGAGAGGATGAAGGAGAGGGGGGTAAGGCAGGGGGAGAGAGGATGAAGGAGAGGGAGGTAAGGCAGGGGGAGAGAGGATGAAGGAGAGGGGGGTAAGGCAGGGGGAGAGAGGATGAAGGAGAGGGGGGTAAGGCAGGGGGAGAGAGGAGGAGGAAGGAGAGGGAGGAGACTGATCACCGGACACAAACCCCGTTAAAGATTATCCTCATGGAAGACTTCTCTCTCTGATGATTAGGTCTGAACTCAATGAATAGACAGATAGATCCAGGGCCAGGGCCTTTGGGTTGCCTTTCATGGCCAATGACTGGGGTAACTAACCGTGTTCACTGTTCACATATTACAACATTATTTCAGGAGTGCAGGTCGAGGAAAATGACCCTTTCCTTCTAGGGGCCCCTCAGTCATCAAGAACATAAAGTAAAGCAGAAAAACATCTGTTAGGTCATTGATTTTCTCCACCGTAATGTCTGTTCTGCCAGGATGAGATCTGAGATGTTTACTGTAGTCTGTTCTGTTGAAGGCCAGGATGAGGTCTGAGATGTTTACTGTAGTCTGTTCTGTTGAAGGCCAGGATGAGGTCTGAGATGTTTACTGTAGTCTGTTCTGCTGAAGGCTAGGATGAGGTCTGAGATGTTTACTGTAGTCTGTTCTGTTGAAGGCTAGGATGAGGTCTGAGATGTTTACTGTAGTCTGTTCTGTTGAAGGCTAGGATGAGGTCTGAGATGTTTACTGTAGTCTGTTATGTTGAAGGCCAGGATGAGGTCTGAGATGTTTACTGTAGTCTGTTCTGTTGAAGAGGTCTGAGATGTTTACTGTAGTCTGTTCTGCTGAAGGCCAGATGAGATCTGTGGAGATGTTTACTGTAGTCTGTTCTGTTGAAGACCAGGTGAGATCTGAGATGTTTACTGTAGTCTGTTCTGTTGAAGGCTAGGATGAGGTCTGAGATGTTTACTGTAGTCTGTTCTGTTGAAGGTCAGGATGAGGTCTGAGATGTTTACTGTGGTCTGTTCTGTTGAAGACCAGGTGTGATCTGAGATGTTTACTGTAGTCTGTTCTGCTGAAGGCCAGATGAGATCTGTGGAGATGTTTACTGTAGTCTGTTCTGTTGAAGGCTAGGATGAGGTCTGAGATGTTTACTGTAGTCTGTTCTGTTGAAGGCTAGGATGAGGTCTGAGATGTTTACTGTAGTCTGTTCTGTTGAAGGCCAGAATGAGGTCTGAGATGTTTACTGTAGTCTGTTCTGTTGAAGGCTAGGATGAGGTCTGAGATGTTTACTGTAGTCTGTTCTGTTGAAGGCTAGGATGAGGTCTGAGATGTTTACTGTAGTCTGTTCTGTTGAAGGCCAGGATGAGGTCTGAGATGTTTACTGTAGTCTGTTCTGTTGAAGGTCAGGATGAGGTCTGAGATGTTTACTGTAGTCTGTTCTGCTGAAGGCCAGATTGAGATCTGTGGAGATGTTTACTGTAGTCTATTCTGTTGAAGGCTAGGATGAGGTCTGAGATGTTTACTGTAGTCTGTTCTGTTGAAGGCTAGGATGAGGTCTGAGATGTTTACTGTAGTCTGTTCTGTTGAAGGCCAGGATGAGGTCTGAGATGTTTACTGTAGTCTGTTCTGTTGAAGGCTAGGATGAGGTCTGAGATGTTTACTGTAGTCTGTTCTGTTGAAGGCTAGGATGAGGTCTGAGATGTTTACTGTAGTCTGTTCTGTTGAAGGCCAGGATGAGGTCTGAGATGTTTACTGTAGTCTGTTCTGTTGAAGGTCAGGATGAGGTCTGAGATGTTTACTGTAGTCTGTTCTGTTGAAGGCCAGGTAAGATCTGAGATGTTTACTGTAGTCTGTTCTGTTGAAGACCAGGTGAGATCTGAGATGTTTACTGTAGTCTGTTCTGTTGAAGGCCAGGTGAGATCTGTGATGTTTACTGTAGCCTGTTCTGCTGAAGGCCAGGATGAGGTCTGAGATGTTTACTGTAGTCTGTTCTGTTGAAGGCCAGGATGAGGTCTGAGATGTTTACTGTAGTCTGTTCTGCTGAAGGTCAGGATGAGGTCTGAGTTGTTTACTCTAGGGCCTGTATCGCTGAAGGTCTAGACCAGGCCCCCTCTCTATCTATCTGTATCTCTTTATTTCTCTCTCTCCATTCTCTCTTTCCTTCTCTCTCGCTCCCTCACATCACTAGTTTACATCCGTGGGCTTGACGTTGGAGACATGCTACAACAGCTCAAAGAAAGAGGTTTGTGAGGTCAATCTGTACAAAATACTAATGAAGTACAGAAACCAGTCATTGTCTTTATATGAGATTAGAATCATATGAACATGGTGCATAAAGGTGGAAAAGAGGTACCGCAGAGCCATTTAAACCACATTAAACAGATGACGGCTCTGTCTCCAGTGCTATCTTTCACGTACCAGGTTACAAGGGGACCTTTACATAGGCCACATGAAATGGGTAAATCATTGAGATTGGCTAAGGCATTTGGAAGACACTACATAACAGTGTAGTCTATGAAAGAGTTAAGGCAACAAAAGGATTTGGGCGAATGAGGAGGACATGAGGAGGAGGGAAGTAGTGATGAAGGAGCTACTTAAGGCGATAGGAAAGAGAGAGTTTAAATAATTGATCAGTACTGCCTAACCATTTCCTAATCCCCCCCCCCCCCCCGCCTTCCCCCATCACTTCTACTCCTCTCTCCCTCTCCTCTACCTCCTTCCATCCCATCCTCCACCATCACCCCACCCTCTCCCTCTCCTCTACCTCCTTCCTCCCATCCTCCACCCTCACCCCACCCTCTCCCTCTCCTCTACCTCCTTCCTCCCATCCTCCACCATCACCCCACCCTCTCCCTCTCCTCTACCTCCTTCCATCCCATCCTCCGCCCTCACCCCACCCTCTCCCTCTCCTCTACCTCCTTCCTCCCATCCTCCACCCTCACCCCACCCTCTCCCTCTCCTCTACCTCCTTCCTCCCATCCTCCGCCCTCACCCCACCCTCTCCCTCTCCTCTACCTCCTTCCTCCCATCCTCCACCCTCACCCCACCCTCTCCCTCTCCTCTACCTCCTTCCTCCCATCCTCCACCCTCACCCCACCCTCTCTCTCTCCTCTACCTCCTTCCATCCCATCCTCCACCATCACCTCACCCTCTCCCTCTCCTCTACCTCCTTCCTCCCATCCTCCGCCCTCACCCCATCCTCCGCCCTCACCCCACCCTCTCCCTCTCAGGGCAGCCGGTCGTTAACGACGCTGCACCCGACTGGAGCACTTCAGAGAGAAGGGAGGCAGGATGCAGCGCTGGTTCCTTTGATCTCTGTCCCGGGCCTCCTCAGTCAGGCAGAGACCAGCACTGTCCCCACCCCCTCCCCCGACCTCCATCCATCTAACACATTCCTCCATAATGGGTGCACTGCAGAACCACCCTGACTGAGTCCCAAATAGCACTCTGTTCCCTATATAGTGCACTTCTTTTGACCAGGGCCAATATGAAACAGGGTGCCATTTGAGACACGGCCTCTCTCTGGTTTCCCCTGCACTGGAGGAATCGGACTCTGAACCTAACACTATATCCTAATATCTCAACCCCCATGAGGTCCGTTAGCTTAGCGCCGCAACACATGACCAACCATACCACAGGTTGTTTACCCCAGCTCTGATAGGCCCTGTAGAACCATACCACAGGTTGTTTACCCCAGCTCTGACAGGCCCAGTAGAACCATACCACAGGTTGTTTACCCCAGCTCTGACAGGCCCAGTAGAACCATACCACAGGTTGTTTACCCCAGCTCTGATAGGCCCAGTAGAACCATACCACAGGTTGTTTACCCCAGCTCTGACAGGCCCAGTAAAACTACACTATCTGTGTTTCATAAACAAACGTCGCAGAAACGTTGCTCTGGTCTGCTCTGCTATCAAAGTCCTAATGTAGTGTCTGTCTGGAGGACAGTGTTCAGTATAACACTATAACTAAGTATGAATACAGTGATGTATAGAAACCCTGGTTTGCTCATGCTATGTGTTGGCCATTGAGAAGCCACCGGTCAGCCATTGGAATAAATTGGAATTCTACAGTATTTCAATGAAATGTTTCAAGGACATAATATAATTTAAAAGTATCTGCATTAAGGTGCCTGTAGTAGAAGATAATAACTGCTTTTCTAAAGCTTCCAGAATATTATTTACTAGGTTGGGGGAGTACCAAGATGGAGGCATGGGGGCTTCAAAACAGCGCTCTTGGTTATTCATCTAGTGTATATATATAAGTCATTGCATTCGTTCCAAATGGCACCCTATTCCCTATATAGTGAACTACTTTTGTATCATAGGCTCTGGTCTAAAGTAGTGCACTATATAGGGACTATAGGGAATATAGGGTACCATGTGCACAAAGAACTCTCACAGAGCTGTTCCATGTGTCTCAGAGGAGATCTGTGCCAAGAGGAGCAGAGTCTGTCCTGACCAATAATAACTGGCCTTTGTCTGATGCTGTGACAAACACTCAACAGATCACAAGCAGAAGGAAGCCTGTTGAATGTCAAGGCAGCAGCATTGTGTTGACCTCTTATGTAAAGTGTAACTTGACACTCAACAGAACACAAGCAGAAGGAAGCCTGTTGAATGTCAAGGCAGCAGCATTGTGTTGGCCTCTTATATAAAGTGTAACTTGACATGCACATGGAATGTCAATGAGGAACTGGAGGGAGGCTGGTATTGGCTGCTTGAGTGCCTACTACAGACTTTGTAGGCTGTCCTCAAGACTGACTGGCTGACTGACTGACTGACTGACTGACTGATAGACTGACTGACTGACAGAGAGATTGACTGACTGACTGACTGGCAGAGAGACTGGCAGAGAGACTGACTGACTGGCTGGCTGGCTGGCTGACTGCACTGACTGACTGACTGACTGATAGACTGACTGACTGACAAAGAGATTGATTGACTTACTGACTGGCAGAGAGACTGACTGACAGACTGGCTGGCTGGCTGACTGCACTGACAGACTGGCTGACTGGCTGGCTGGCTGGCTGGCTGACTGACTGACTGATAGACTGACTGACTGACTGACTGACTGACTGACAGAGAGATTGACTGACAGACTGGCTGGCTGGCTGGCTGGCTGGCTAGCTGACTGACTGACTGGCTGACTAAGAGACTGTACTGAGGAAACAAACAACAATACATTATGGAAAACAGCCAATAGGCCGAGCCAATCACCTTAACGGAAAGGGAGAACTTGGAGTTCTATGAGCAGCAAGCTTGAATAGTGCAGAAGACATTCTGTACTCAAATATGACTGAGAATGGCCACTGAATGTTTTCTATTCAGGACACTAACCAAGTGACTTAAAAGAACTGTCATGGTTGACAGTGACCCTCATGATCAGTGGGCTGTGCTGTCAAGCTCACGATGTGTTTGACTTTCCAACTGTTAGACGAGACTGTATCACAGAAACAATACCAGTTGCCTAACACTTCAAATTGACCTTGAATTTCTCTCTCTCTTTCCCTCTCCCCCTTTATCTCCCCCCCCCCCCCCCCCTCCTCTCTCCAGGTCTCCCCCGAGGCCCAGTCCAGGCAGTCTACACTACTCTGATGAAGATGTCAGTACCAAGTATAACGATCTGATCCCTGCAGAGAACAGCAGCCTGACTGAGAAGCCCTCTGAGATATCAGACTCACAGGTACAGTTACTGTAGAATACAGGTACAGTTACTGTAGAATACAGGTACAGTTACTGTAGAATACAGGTACAGTTACTGTAGAACACAGGTACAGTTACTGTAGAATACAGGTACAGTTACTGTAGACGACAGATACAGTTACTGTAGAATACAGGTACAGTTACTGTAGACGACAGATACAGTTACTGTAGAATACAGGTACAGTTACTGTAGACGACAGATACAGTTACTGTAGAATACAGGTACAGTTACTGTAGACGACAGATACAGTTACTGTAGACGACAGATACAGTTACTGTAGATTATAGCAGCCTGACTGAGAAGCCCTCTGAGATATCAGACTCACAGGTACAGTTACTGTAGACGACAGATACAGTTACTGTAGACAACAGATTCAGTTACTGTAGAATACAGGTACCGTTACTGTAGAATACAGGTACAGTTACTGTAGACAACAGGCACAGTTAATGTAGATTATAGCAGCCTGACTGAGAAGCCCTCTGAGATATCAGACTCACAGGTACAGTTACTGTAGACGACAGATACAGTTACTGTAGACGACAGGTACAGTTACTGTAGACGACAGGTACAGTTACTGTAGACGACAGATACAGTTACTGTAGACGACAGGTACAGTTACTGTAGACGACAGGTACAGTTACTGTAGACGACAGATACAGTTACTGTAGACGACAGATACAGTTCCTGTAGCCGACAGGTACAGTTACTGTAGACTACAGGTACAGTTAATGTGTCCGACAGGTACAGTACATAAACCCATCATGTGCTGAATCATGAGCTGAGTTTAGCGATCACAGAGAGCACTGTAACGTCTTTAACTATTGTCATGTCTTGTTCTATCCTCACCTTCCCTCCTCTCATGTAGAATTGGTAAGAACCAATACATTGTCAGTACGAGAGGTCAGTTTCAAGTGCGTCACCACCAACTAGAATGGCCTGTTATTGACATAAGATATAGCTGACATGACGGACATTTATCCCACCCACTCTGAGTTTCTTATTTCTCTCTCTCTCTCTCTCTCTCTCTCTCTCTCTCTCTCTCTCTCTCTCTCTCTCTCTCTCTCTCTCTCTCTCTCTCTCTCTCTCTCTCTCTGTGTTTTTATATGAGTTATTATTTATCCCACGGGAAGGAAGGACTGGTCTGATTCTCATGTCTCAATCCCTCATGTCCTGTCATGGCCTCAGTACCAGTTAATTCTCAGACTCAAACAGGAAATGTCATGTTAATCTGAGGTACTGGACGTGTCAGTGTGTAGCAGACCGAGTTTTGCACTTTTAGGACTATTCTGTTGGTTCCATCGCACCAGGCAAGCTCAATCATACAGAGCTCAAGCAAGGATAAGGAACAAAATACAATGAGAAACCAGGTGTAGCATGTAGAAGAGTGAAACAGACAGGGACATTGAGAAGGTTCAATAGTAACATGTTGTAAAGCAATACGTCCTTCTAGTTGGCTCCTTTGTGCACAGCAATCATTATGTCACATATGTAAGCACATTGTACGATCAGGTCAAACAAAAACATTTAAAGATAGAACAAGTTTATCTTACCAAAGAACAACAAATCTAAATGTGT